>NC_066582.1:161938838-162206338 GCF_024323335.1 Lathyrus oleraceus
TCATCCCAAAGATCTTACCATAGGAGATCCAGATAAAGGAGTCACCACTAGATCAATGGAAGTAATCTCACATGGCTGTTTTGTGTCAAAGATTGAACCCAGAAATATCAAGGAAGTCTTGACTGATGAGTTCAAGATCAATGCAATGCAAGAGGAGTTAGGCCAATTCAAGAGGAATGAAGTATGGGAATTGGTTCCTAGACCTGAAGGAGTAAATGTCATAGGAACAAAGTGGGTATATAAGAATAAACCTGATGAACAAGGGGTTGTTACTAAAAACAAAGCCAGATTAGTAGCTCAAGGATATAATCAAGTTGAAGGAGTAGACTTTGATGAAACATTTGCTCATGTAGCTCGCCTTGAGTCCATTACACTATTAGTGTCGTGACCAACCTCACTCGCCTTGAGTCCATTACACTATTAGCTCGCCTATTAGTCCATTACACTATTAGTTTCGTGACCAACCTCCATTTCCATAGGTAAGTACCCTCCCCACTGAAGTTTGGTTGGTTCAACCTGTCCTAGAATAGTAACCGGGTTCTAGAAGGATCTCAAATCATTGACCTTCCTTTAAGTCCACTTCAGTGCAACACCAAGTGGTTGACCGAAGCTTCCCTAAAGTCCAATCTCAAAGAGTGTAGTATCGAGTCTCAACCAACCTCAGTCGGAACCGAAGTCAGTTATCTCACTACTTTCTAATGGCTAGGATGAGTCAATTAGGGTTCTAAAGGTCTAGTTAATGCTTTGATGACACCACGCGGAAGCCAAATTTTTCCTCAAGTAAACATGAGGAACATCAGGACATCCAAAGTGTCACATTAACCGTAGCCATCATTTTGACCATTCCAGTATACGCCGGATAGTCGCGATGATCTTTTGCTACTTACCTAAGGTACACTAGATCCGGGTGTAGGATCTTTCACTCAAGCATAAAATACCCAAGCAATCCCTTAAAAGTAAATCAGACAATTTGAATAAGTGATCTTTTTTTTAAGGTAACCTCTCTTTTTAAGGCTCCCCAGCAGAGTCGCCAGTTCTGTCATACGGTGAACTGACTTTGGGTTTTTTGCTTTGGAAAGCAAATGTCGCGGATAGCAAGAGTCGCCACCGACTTTTCTTTTATCCAATAAGGAAAGGTGGAAAAGAACAGGAAAGACCTTAATTAGATTTTGGGTTCGGGAGGTACATTATACAAAGGGAATGTGTTAGCACCCTTTGTATCCATGGTTATCCATGGGCTCTTAATTGCTTGATCACTTATGTTTGGCTGGAAAAAGTGGTTGTGAATTGTTTAGAAAATGTTTTGAAAAGAGAATTTAACTTTGTAATGATTCTTGTATGAATGTATACAAAGTGGTTATCTCGTTTAGTTTTGAAAGTTGTTTAGAAAAATATAACTCGGTAATGATTCTAGTATGAATGTATACCAAGTGGTGATTTTCTAAAAGATGTTTTGAAAGGTGTGGGGTGTGAAAAATATTTTAGGTTGTGAATCAGCAATTAAGGGTCATACCTACCCAAGGCCTTTATGGGCATTTCCTATCCTTATGAGGGTAAAACTATCCTTACTATTGAGAAGTAAGTAGTTTTATCCTTTGGATGTAAAAGGAACATCGTAGGGTCATCGATCGGTCATTGAAGGCAACATTTGTAAGGATACCTTAGCATTCGAAGGGACGATCATCATTTAACTGTAGGCTACAACGAAGGGTCATCGAGGGACAAAATCATATATTCGCAGGCAACGTCCGAGGGACTATGATTTATTTTATAGGGACATGATGATTTAACCGAAGGGTCTTTGCTAAGTGTATCCCCACATTCGCGGGACATGACCATAATACCGTAGTCGTAGGGTAACAAAGAGAGGTCCAAGATCATATATTTAAAGGCAATATTTTACGATCGATTAGGTAGTTGTAATCAATTACGTAATTAGGTCCATGTTAATTAAGTAATTAGGAGGAATCTCCACATTAAAATCAATTAAATAAATAGGATGAATCTCCACAAGGGTATCCCACAAATAAAGTGGGATACCTAGCAAGCTACCCTCTTCGGGAGTATGTGAGTCCTTACAATATTCAGCAAACAGGTCAGAATACCAAATGGGGGTGCAATCGAGGATTACACCGCAAAAGAAACACAGCAGTAGGAATGTCAGGCAAAATAACGCATGATTAAAATAGAACAGATCAGATAAGCATAGAACAGAACAACCAAAATATTAGCGACTGTCACGTTCGCCTCTGCCTCGCCTAGCGAAGGCTTAGCGAATGCTCGCTACATGCTCGCTTAGCGATGTGCTAGCGAGCGGCTGCGGGTTTTGAATTCCAGAACAGTACGATCTCAGCATGTTGCACGCCCTATGGCATTCAATTACAGAAATAACATGGTCAAACATTCAGGATATTCAGGCACATTTAAACTCACATGCAAACTCTAATTACATATCTAGAAATTCAATCATGATGCATTATGTATTCAGAGATTACAGATTGGAAGCATAAAACAGTAGTGATGCGCAAACCTGTTAGCAATCGAATTGCACCGTTGAATTGGCAGGTCACTTTTGGTATCGGATTGAGTTAGGCGGAGGTAACCTTTTGGGCAGATGAGTTGCCTTCAGGGTTTCCTTCAGGGTTGCTCTGAATCCTCTTGGTTAGCCTCCAAGGTTTGATTGCTAGGGTTCCGGTTCGTCTCCTTCTGTTTTCGTCCTCGTTTTTCTTTTCTTGACTGAAATGTTGGTATTTATAATGGTTTATTGTGACCTAATGGGCTCAGAATGAAGCCCAGAATTTTCTGGTATTCGCAAGCTTCGCTAGGCGAGTATTGTAGCGAAGGGTTCGCTAGGCGAAGGATTTGCTCGCCTAGCGAGCATGCCAGTTTGGGCCATTTTCTGGATTGGGCCATTTGTGAGCTGGGTCTTCGTTCCTTTAAGGTCAATGTCTTGAAAAATAAGTTGGAGTGCCTTGAAAAATGCCTTGTAATATTAACGGGCAAATTTTGGGGTATGACACTCACCACCAAGTTTGAAAACTTGAGGATGAAAGAAAATGAAAATATTCATGAATTCTACATGAGTATCCTTGAAATTGCCAATGCCTCTAGAGCCTTGGGTAAGAAGATGTCAGATGAAAAGTTAGTAAGAAAAATACTCAGATCACTCCCCAAGAGATTTGCTATGAAAGTAACAGCCATAGAAGAATCTCAAGACATCTCAAATATGAGAGTTCATGAGCTAATTGGATCCCTCCAAACATTTGAGATGGGAATATGTGATGGAGCTGAAAAGAAAGCCAATATCATAGCATTTATGTCAAACACTGAAGAGGAAGATGAGGAAGGTGGTCAAGATATTGATGAAGACCTGGAAAATGAGATAGCAATGCTGGGAAGACAGTTCAACAGACTGATAAAAAAGGTAGATGTGAGAGCAAATGGCAATGTCAAGAACATCACATCTGACATCAGTAAATCCAACAACTTTGGTAAGAAACCAAAGTCTGAAGAAAAGCCACAAGAAGTTCAGTGTTATGAATGTAATGGGTATGGTCATATTAAAACTGAGTGTGGGACCTACCTCAAGAAACAAAAGAGGAGTCTTGTGGCCTCTTGGTCTGATGAAAGTGAAACAGAAGAAGCTACAAACCATGTGACTGCATTGACAGGAAGATGATGGTCTAAGGAAGAGTCAATTGATGATGAAAGAACCCTTAAAGAGTTGTGCCACATAAGTGCAGGAGTGTGCAGACAAGTTGAAAGCCAGAAGAAAGTGATAGCTCTGCTGGAAAATGAAAAGGAAAAGCTTGTGGAAACCATCTCAAAATTAAAGATTGAAGTTGTATTCTTGAATTCCAAACTAGATGAGATGACTAAGTATGTAAGAATGCTTAACAATGGATTTGCCATCTTAGACAAGATTCTCCAGACTGGCCAAATAACAGGAAACAAATCTGGCATTGAATTCAAGGCTGAGTGTAGTTACACTGGTTGCAAACCAAAATCCAAACCTAAGTGCAGCCATGTTAAAAGCAAACCTGAGATGTCACATCAGATGTCACAACAGCAAAAAGGGAAGCATCAAAGATGGAAATGCCAATACTGTGGAAAATTTGACCACCTGAAGCCCTTCTGCTATAAGCTATGTGGCTATCCTGGCCCTGTTCAGTCTCAACACCAATCAAGGTCCAAGCATCACAAGTTTGTCAACAAAAAGCAATGGGTCCCTCAGAGTTTCAGCCAAAGAAGATTGGTATTTTGACAGTGGTTGCTCCAGACATATGACTAGGAACAAAAATCTGCTAACTAAACTTCATCCTCATGCCATGAGTTATGTTACCTTTGGTGATGGTGCAAATGGTGAAATCAAGGGAATGGGTAGGCTGGATTGCCCTGGAATTCCTGACCTTGATGATGTCCTACTTGTTAAGGGATTAACTGCTAATCTTATAAGCATCAGTCAACTGTGTGATCAAGGTTTGAATGTAAACTTCACCAAAACTGAATGTCTGATTACTAACAAAGAAAATAAAGTAATCATGAAGGGAGTTAGGTCCAAAGACAACTGCTACATGTGGAGCTCTCAAGAAATTGGATACTCTTCAATGTGTACCTTAGCCAAAAAAGAAGAAGTGAAGATATGGCATCAAAGATTGGGCCATCTGCACCTTAAAGGTACGAAAAGGATCATATCAGTTGAAGCTGTTAGAGGAATTCCCAACTTAAAGATTGATGAGGGGAAAATCTGTGGAGAATGTCAGATTGGAAAACAAAAAAGGATGTTACACCAGAGGCTCAGACATGACACAACTACCAAAGTCCTGGAACTACTTCATATGGACTTGATGGGACCCATGTAAGTAGAAAGCCTTGGTGGGAAAAAATATGCATATGTGGTGGTGGATGATTTCTCCAGATACACCTGGATCAGTTTTATTAGAGAAAAATCTGATGTATTTGAAGTCTTTAAGGAGCTTTGTTTGAAACTTCAAAGGGAAAAAGAAAGTCCTGTTGTCAAAATTAGAAGTGATCATGGGAAGGAGTTTGAGAACAATAAATTTGCTGAATTCTGCTCTTCAGAAGGAATTCATCATGAGTTCTCATCTCCCATCACTCCCTAGCAAAATGGTGTGGTGGAAAGAAAAAATAGGACTCTTCAAGAATCAGCCAGAGCTATGATTCATGCTAATAAATTGCCCTATCATTTTTGGGCTGAAGCCATGAACACAGCCTGCTATGTTCACAACAGAGTGACATTAAAGAAAGGAACTCCCACAACCCTTTATGAAGTCTGGAAAGGAAGAAAACCCACAGTCAAATACTTCCATGTGTTTGGTAGCAAATGTTATATCCTAGTTGATTGTGAGCAAACAAGGAAGATGGATCCCAAAAGTGATGAAGGAATATTTCTGGGCTATTCAACAAACAGCAGAGCTTACAGGGTCTTTAATTCCAGAAGTAATGTATTGATGGAATCTATTAATGTTATGGTTGATGACCAACAGACGGATGTCACAGACGATGTTGAGACATCTCTGAATGATTCTCCAGTTGACTTATCAGACAAAAATAAGGAAGAAGAACCTCCTCAAGCTGAACCTGAAGATGACAAAATCAACAAGGGACCCTCTATCAGAATTCAGAAGGATCATCCCAAAGATCTTATCATAGGAGATCCAGATAAAGGAGTCACCACTAGATCAATGGAAGTGATCTCACATGGTTGTTTTGTGTCAAAGATTGAACTCAGAAATATCAAGGAAGCCTTGACTGATGAGTTATGGATCAATGCAATGCAAGAGGAGTTAGGCCAATTCAAGAGGAATGAAGTATGGGAATTGGTTCCTAGACCTGAAGGAGTAAATGTCATAGGAACAAAGTGGGTATATAAGAATAAATCTGATGAACAAGGGGTTGTTACTAAAAACAAAGCCAGATTAGTAGCTCAAGGATATACTCAAGTTGAAGGAGTAGACTTTGATCAAACATTTTCTCATGTAGCTCGCCTTGAGTCCATTAGACTATTGCTTGGAGTGGCATGCATTCTGAAATTCAAGCTGTTTCAAATGGATGTAAAAAGTGCCTTCCTGAATGGCTACTTAAATGAAGAAGTATATGTTGAACAGCCTAAAGGATTCACAGATCCAAATCTTTTATAACATGTGTACAGATTAAAGAAAGGCCTCTATGGGTTGAAGCAAGCTCCCAGGGCTTGGTATGAGAGACTCACAGTATTCCTCACTGACAATGGATACAAGAAAGCAGGTATTGACAAAACTCTGTTTGTGAAGAATGAAGGAGGAAAGCTCATGGTGGCACAAATATATGTAGATGACATTGTATTTGGTGGGATGTCAGAACAGATGGTTGAACATTTTGTTAGACAAATGCAATCTGAGTTTGAGATGAGCCTTGTTGGAGAACTGGCCTACTTTCTTGGGCTACAAGTCAAACAGATGGAAGACTCTATCTTTCTATCTCAAAGCAAGTATGCCAAGAACATTGTGAAAACGTTTGGCATGGAAAATGCAAGTCATAAAAGGACACCTGCTCCTACTCATGTGAAAATCTCCAAAGACGAAAACGGTGTCAGTGTAGATCAGAGTCTATACAGAAGCATGATAGGAAGTCTGCTATATCTCACATCAAGCAGACCTGACATTGCATTTGTTGTAGGTGTTTGTGCTAGGTATCAAGCTGAACCAAAAGTCAGTCACATAAACCAAGTGAAGAGAATACTGAAATATGTCAATGGCACCAGTGACTATGGGATGTTGTATACTCATGAATCTGGATCCATGTTGACTGGTTACTGTGATGCTGGCTGGGCTGGAAGTGATGATGATAGGAAAAGCACATATGGGGGATGCTTCTTTTTAGGGAATAATCTGATTTCATGGTTTAGCAAGAAACAAAACTGCGTATCTCTATCCACTGTTGAAGCTGAATACATAGTAGCTGGGAGTAGTTGTTCTCAACTGGTCTGGAAGAAGCAGATGTTGTCTGAATACAATGTCACACAAGAAGTCATGACATTATACTCTGATAACCTGAGTGCCATAAATATTTCCAAAAATCCTATTCAACATAGCAGGACAAAGCACATTGATATTCGTCATCACTTCATCAGAGAACTTGTAGAAGAGAAGATCATAACTCTGGAGCATGTTACTACTGAAAAGCAATTAGCAGGCATTTTCACTAAAGCTTTGGATGCCAATCAATTTGAATGTTTAAGGGGGAAGTTGGGGATTTATGTTCATGAGAACCTATAGCAAGTAAAGGAGTTTGTGGTTATCCTAGAGGATATTTCTGACTGGGTAAACTGTGTTGTGGCAAGGACTAGATTGTGTGGCCGGAAGCTATTTTGATGCCGATGTTTGAAAGATTGAAGTGCAATTAAAAAAGGCCACCTTTGGTCAATTTTGACTAAAAAGGGGGAGAAGAAGTGTTGATGTTGATATGGAAGCTGTTATGGAAATGGTGAGATATATATAGCTGGAGGACAGCTATTTTTAAAGGAAGTGCACAGGTGTTAAAATAGAATGTTATTCTGTTTACAGATGTGAAAGAGGATGTCTGATATGGTGCACATGTGTTGTTGTTGAAGCAGATGTCAGAATGACATTCTGGTTGGTACAGGTGCTGGAGTTGCAGTAGCTGTTATGTTCAAGGAGACTATTTATCGTGTGAACAGATTTAGGGGGAGAAGGAGTACCCTTGTGCATTTGTGTGTCTTACTAGTTGCATTCATAACTAGTAATTTTGTTTCTGTTGCACAGATTTAGGGGGAGGAGAAGTCTTCTTGTGCATGTGTGCATTACTAGTAGCCATAGCTAGTAATTGTTTTGCTTCTACTGCTGATTAAACTACTGTTATGTTGTTTAACTGCTGATAGTTTACATTGTGAACAAAAAGGACAGATATATGTTTTAGCCAAAATTTGCCAAAGGGGGAGTTTATTGATTCTAAGTGTTGGCAGCAATTTTGGTAAAACAAAGAACGTTCACAAGATGTTATGTGTGATATCTTAACATGAGATATCATATGTACCTGATGGAGTTCAAGAACATGTTCATGCAGGATTATTTCAGAATGCCACATACAATGCCATGGCTTCTGCTATTGGATGTACCTGCTGGAGCTTAAATGAAAGACATGTTCATGTAGGATTGTTTTAGATGACATACACAAGGTCATGGCATCTGATATGGCTGTACCTGCTGAAAGTTATAAAAGGAATTATTGGATTATGCAGGATTTTTCCAGGATGTCAGACCCGATGTCATGACATCCTGTACACAGAACATTCAGTATGAATGTCTGGTGTTTTGTGATTGTGTAGCGGGGTATTCGTTACCATTAGAGATATTGACTAAATCCAAGGTAAATCATACAAGTCGAGTCGCCACCGCACTTCTATTTATCCAAAGGAATGGTTAGAAAGCGAACAAAAACCTAATAGTTTTAACAAAAACTAGTAAAAGAAGCAGAGATCTGGGTAAGGGGGTTGGTTATGCAATGGGAAGGTGTTAGGCACCCAAAACATCCTAGGTACTCCTAGGGAGCCCTTTTCATACTTGTCGTAAAGGTTGTTATTTTGTGAAAAATTATTTGTGCAAACATGATTGAAGAGATGAGAAGAGAATGTATTTACATTTTGTGTTTGGATGGATAAACACATTGCCTATGTACCATCTTATAAAAATATTAGGATCAAAACCTCGTAGTTCGGGGTAAAAATCTCAAGATTGAGTTGGTGAATTGATTGGTCCAAAAGCCTTAAGGTCTTTTGCTATTAAAGGGAGAAAACTCAACCAAACCACAAATCCACCATGTGAGGATAGCTTCAACATGCTAGCGAGGGGTTAACCCTATAATGAGCATGGAAGGCTCATTGTCCATCACTAAGGATATAGGTGAGTATTACATCTACCACAAGGATAACTCAAACCTAATAGCTAAAGGTTATGAAAGATTTTGATTAAGAAAGTGGCCATTGGAACCACAAAAGACATTTGAATGGGTTATGTTTACCAATTAGAAGTATGTACAGAAATGGTCAAAGTTGACTTAAAGTTCAATTCAAAATAAGTGTTATGAAAAGAAAGTTTGAAAATCAAAAGCATAAGGCTTAGGTTTCTAATGTTGAAAACAATAGTTAAATGTTTGCACAAAAAGTTTTAGCTTGGGTTAGAGTGGAGAGATGAAGAAGAAGGGCTAAATCCTAAGGAAAACAAAAAGATGAGGGATAAGAAATAAAACCACACTAGAAGTGAAGGAGAATTGCGGTCCAAAACGCAGCGAAAATTAAAATTTTCTCCTTTAGAGATCCTTACGAATGGTCATGATCAGTGATAGAATATTTACCTCTTGTGACGATTGAAACCTTTGGTGCAGATCTCTTGTGACGATCAAAACCTTTGATGTAGATCCACGGAGCGATCACGAACGTTGAACGATGACAACGTCTCTACTCAGTCCACACGAACGGATTCCTTCAATCTCAGTGCTAGCTGGTACGAATGAAGGCTTTGAGTGAGAGAGAGAGAGAGAGAGAGAGAGAGAGAGAGAGAGAAAATAAAAATAATGCAACCGCAATCAATGCTTCTGCACAAGGGTTCTATTTATATAACCACTTGTGTGGGCTTCAAGCTAAAAGGCCCACTTAAGTGTATTTTGGCCCATATCTTAGAATATGCCCAAAATCACTTAAGCCCATGGTACCTTACCATATTTCGTATTCTACTCAAGTACACCGTACCTTACGATGTTCTATAATTCACTTAAGGGCACCGTACCTTACGGTATTCCTTAGTTACTCTATCTCTCATCAATCCGTCCTTTGTGTGTGACCCTGTAGGTTTTCGTGACGTTGGCAATTATATTAAATCACGCATTTAACATAATAAACAGTGAGCGATATCTAGTAACACATCAATGCTACCCAAGACACGAAAATGTCATGTGATCTGATAATTCCTTCTATGATAATACTTATGTGTATAATTACCCTTTTGCCCTTATGTCTATATTGAACACAAGGCATAGACCGTGTCATCCTTGTCCAGTTCAATATTGGGCCCATAGACATTTATCCTGTTATGCAGGATGGGCAAATTCCATCTAGGTCACTCATGTCCCTCAGCATGCTTCGTGGAGTACCCATCAACTGTCTTTATGGTTATCCAGTTACGGACAACGTTGGATCAGCAATAAAGCACTCGACTCCACATCTAGGGTCCATAGTGGTTTCAGGTCGAAGAGTGGTATACACCATTATCACCATGAGAATAACTTATGACACTTTGCATAACTTTCTATATAGTATTCTCATAGGGGGTCAATCCGGTATAAATATTACTCTTAATATTCATACCTATGTTTAAGACTTGATAACTCTTTATCCATGATCCATGAGATGTGAAATTCTGGCGTAGTCAGTATTCAGATGTTCTACTTCAAGTCATGACATCTGATCTAACATTGTACCTATTACAGCAAGACAGTTATTTCACTCTGCACCTTTTCACAGTGTCACGGCCTCTCCTTCTATGTCATCCTAGAATGGAGGGACACCTAGTTATGTGCACATTATCATTCCCTTCTGTTGTTTTCCTACACAGTTATCAGCAAGATGTCTCAATCCTGTTTTGGACATCATCTGTTACATTGTTCCAGTTTGTTGGTCATGTACTTGTATTTCCTAGATTAAAGGTTGTAACAAGTTAAACTAATCTCCACTTATTAAGGAGCTAACAAATAGATTATTTGTTAGGTTCATTAATTGTAGCTTAGTTGTTAGTTTCCTAGATTTTAGATCAGCTGGTGGATTCCTGAAGAATAGCCTGAGAAAAATCCTGAAACAGAAAAACTAACCATCCAACAATATAGCATATGCTGTCAGGAATGAATGTCACAACATTCCGTCTGACATCCAAGCCCAGAACCATATGCTCAGTCTGTTTAGTTCCTGAACACAGACTGCTAAATTTGCTGTACTGTAAAAGACCAACCAGTCTCTACTTCAGTATCAGCTTACTGGAAGAACTGTCAAGACATCCAGTTTGACAATTTCACACTGCTCTTTTGGCCAGGTCTGATATGCTTTTTAAAACCAGACTTCACTACATACTGAACTGAATTCATCAGCTTATTAAACAGTATGTGCTGTTGTTGATGAATGTCAAAACATTCTGATTGACATTCCAACAGAAGGCTATGTATCAGGTTTGTTATTAACTTGATTGGCAGACTGTAACACAACCTGAATTATGGCAGACATGATTATAACATGCAGTAGGTAAACAAACACAGGAAATTGTTAACCCAGTTCAGTCCAACATGACCTACATCTGGGGGCTACCAAGCCAGGAAGAAGATCCACTATTAGTAGTATCAATTCAGAGTTAAACTCCCCCGTTTACAACTCCTCACTTAATCCCTACCCAATGCAATCTATACCTAGGAACTCCTAGATAGAAACCTCCAGTTTCCATTCCTATCACTACAAATACAATGTAATGTGCAAACACCTTGAACTTGCTTCACAGCTTCATTCAAGAACATAATTACTCTTGCCTACAGGCTTTGAGTAACAAACACTCTCAGGTTTACCACTGAGAGACACATGGTAACCTTCCCACAGATTGGGAGGTTTACCTTACACACACCCCTAAAAATTCATTCTAAGAGGCTTACAAAAACTAGATTACAATCAGCTATTTATAACCTAATCACCCAACTGGATTTGGGCCTTCAGAAAAGTGCAGCAGACTTGTTCTTTGCTGTTGCAACTTCAGCAGAAAAATTCTGCTACAAACAAGGTCTTCAAGTTCCTAAACTCTCTCCATATATATCTCCATGTTTAGAGCCTATATATATTCTGATTTAGTCTTCAAGACCTCCACATGGGAGTTAGGATATTCACCAGATATCCTTGCTGATCCCATGACATATACTGAATTAATTAATTCAGTTTCCTACGCATATGCGATGTCACAGACCTGATGTCGTGACATCGTACATGACATGTTGGTCCAGATGTTGAATTTCTTCAACCCAACATATTAAAACAACAGAGATGATTACATTATTTGTTTTCTAAAATTAATGTCAATCCTGAGGTATTAACAATCTCCCCCTTTGGCAAATTTTAGCTAAAACAAATAATCCTTTGTTATCATCTCCCCCACCACGAACACCAATGTTGGTGTACATGAGGAAGAAGAGAAACAAGGCTCAGTTGTTCCAGAACCCTTCCCTTCAACAGGAGAGCTTCCTGAAGAGTATGTAATGCTGAGTACATAGACAATGTAACTCAGATCACAGGGCACAACTGTTCTCTTAACTCAGATCACAAGACACAAGTGGTATTTCAGTTGGTGAATTTTGTGTCTAACCCCAACCCCAACTTTCTGTTTGTTACCACAGTGATCTGTTTGCTTCTCGACCCCAGGACGTTTCTGACGTTCTTTTCTCTCCCCCTTTTTAGCTAAACATTTGTAAAGGCACCCTTCACAAAACCAAATCCAGGCGCAGCTTGCCCAGACCTTAACATACCCCATGATTCTGGGATTGGAGTGTATCTGTTGTGGGGAGAAGGGGGGGCTCTTGCATCCTTTAAATAGTCCAGCCTGTGCTTAGGAATATCCGGTAGAAATAAATGCTTGGTCAAGATGCATTTATTTTTGCTGAGAAACAGTCAGAGAATCACCAACAAAATCTCAGACTATCTTTGAATGCCTTTTATAGCTCTTGACTGTTTCTTTTTCAAAACAGCCGTTCCAGTGCATGGAGACCATTCCATATATGCAGTCAGACACGTTGCACTCGATGTCTTAACATTCCTGCATTCAGCCAGTCTTCAACATTTCCCAAGACCTCTGTCATTCCTCCAGTAGAGGCTTGACACCTAGCACTGCTACAGCCCACTTTTCACACTTCAGTTGCTGGTTACTCCCCCTGTACCACACAGCTGTAGCCATTAGTCTTATTATGGTTTATCAGACTTAGCCACATCACCCTCATAATTCCTAATGACTTGAAAATTCAGAAGGAATTAACAGCAATGTCCAGGGCAATGTCATGACATCCGGTCAGACATTCTTCTGCTCACTCAGCCTTGACATACATCACATCATCCTGATAACTGCCTTGTCATCACAGACCACAAGCTTGGTGATTGCTTGCAGCACAAAGGCACAACTCCCCCTGTCATGGGCAAGCTACTCTCTTGGAGGTCACACATGATCATATCCAACACCCCATGGTTGGACCTTCACATACTTCCTGATTCAAAGAGATTCCAGACCACTTGATGAAAGGAAAACATAAGACGCATCTTCATGTCTTCAAGAGCGCACCCTCTGTCCAACCCTCTTGGCTGAACACATCCACACTCTGTGTCAATTTCTCTTCTAACCAGAACAGAAGATCACTTCACAAGATGTTTGAACATCAGCTGAGACTTCCTTCACAGCATCACAAGGAGCACTATCTGATAGACTTCAGATATTACTGAGTCCTCAGCTTGGGCCAGAGGAACCCAGACATACATTGGGATATATACACTCTCATCCCACTACCAGAGACAGTCTTCCATAGATAGCTCAGAACTTCTACCACAAGCTCCAAGGGATGAATGGAAGCCCCTCCTTTTGTCTTCAACTTAATACTTTTCTGTTCAAAAGTAATTTGCCTCAGACTTTCCTCAAGACTAATCAGCTGCCTTATGTTGATTACCTTGATTCTTCGAACTCACTTCTGAGATAGACCAAATGCCACTGGTTGATTACCTCCTTCATGAATTCTCATATGAACAGGTCAAATGCTGCTTTTTGACCTCTCCACGTGTATCAGACTTCTCCCAAAGATATTCTGCCCTTCCGGGTGAAATTTGAACTTCAAGCCTTTTGAAGTGTCCAATCTACAACCCTGCAGACCCTTCTATCTTAAGTTGATGTGCCACTTCATCAACTAAGAATCTGATGTTGAACCAAATGTCACAACATTGTGTTTTGACATCCAGCTGTTGAATTCAGCTCCTTCTTCTGCCACTTGAAAGAACTTCCTCCCTTCACAGAACAAGAGTTCAATGTTCTCATAGACTTGATTGTGGAACCAAGTTTGAGTAAACAACCTCCATCCTGCAAGTTTGCAGTTAAGTCATCCAAGCTCACACCTTGATGAATCCCTGCTTCTTCTCCAAAGACATCAGACACTCTGATGTATGAGTCTTCAGAAGGACCAGTTAGAAACTAACCCTTCAGCTCTACCAAGGATTCCACATCCTAAGGCAAGGCTGTTTCCATGATGTCAAGACTGCTGCCACTTGTTCTTGACTCCACAGTATGCATAAGCTAATGCACTTCCTTACCTAGACCAGAAATAAACTGATCCAAGTAACCACCATCAAGACTATGATGTCTTCTTCTTCTTGTACATACCAAGGCTGAACATGTTTCTTGCCAGGAAACCATTTCAGAGATCATATGCTTTTGCTGCCACCAAAGAGATAGATCATACGCCAATGTACTATCCTTCCTGTGATTCTGCACAGGGTCTTGAAGAAGTGATGTTCCAACATCTTTAAGCACATCCGTTATCTTGAGCTCCAAGGATAACCAATTACACTTGTACTTGACACAAGTAGACATTGATCTTAAATCCTTTCCCAATTATCCTTTCAGATACTTCCACCATAAGAATACTTTGAAAATACTCTTCTAGTGTCAACATCTTCTGCTTGCAAGCACTTCAATAGTCTTGAGACTCTTTCCAGATTAGATTCACCCTTAGGAATGAGAGGGATGAATCCTTCCTTGCAAATGTGTCACACAACAACCAGAACCCATGTGACACAGGTTAACAGTCAACCAGACCCTAGGCTGACCAAACGTGAGGAGGTTAACCAAAACTCCCCCTCAAATTAACAATCATGGAAACTCCACACCAATATCCATGCATTGTACACAAATGTCTCAACATGACATCCACCATCCCTTACCAGTGTCAACTAACTCCTCCAATCACACCAATCAGACTTCAGCTGACCATAAGTACTAATGAGACAAACACCACCAGTCAATGGTAGATATGCATTGCCAGAGCATATTACCTCAACCAACCTCTGAATCTTCATATTCTCACTCCTAGTAAGAACTGCCACTTCTGAACGTGGTGTTTGAATAACAAGATTCATAGTTCCAACCCCCTTAAATGATATCACAATCAGGTTACCCCATTATTGACTGCTAACATCCAGGAGACTTGTCTTCCAACACTCCATAGTACTTCAGGGAACAACTATCCAATCCTGATCAAACTGCAGGAAGATGCCTAACAGCAGGAGATTGCACAATGTCACATCTCAACCAGCTCAACTTCTAGGGATGACCTTCTTGAGCACACACACCCAGTTGACCCTGCCCTTGTCAACTTAGCATACACAGATGTCTCCTCTTCCAGGTCAGGAGTAGGTTCCAAACAGAATTATCCCTTTGTTTGAACCCTAAAAACATCTGCTCTTCAACCAGTAGCTGCATACTTGTTGAACAACATGTTCTAACATCACATAGAACATTGGTTCCACCTCCTTGGAACAAACCTTCCTTGAAGGTCTTCAAGGTCTTCATATACACTACTCACGAGTGTAAGAGAATCAGTGATTAAGTGACTCTTACCATCCCGAAGTGAGAACGTCATGATGAGTGGACTTGAGGAGACTCAAGTATCTTTGACATCTTCAGTAGATTATGATGAGATCTTGAACACAGCAGCCTTTCATCCACATGAGGGGAAACTACATCAGAGTTTGAGTTTTGCCATGTATTATGCAGCGGAAATCATAATACAACTCAACCTATGAACACACACTTCACCAGATTGGCCTCCAAGACCATACCAGGTTTGAATGTGATTTAGTACTGGCACAGCTGTCCCACACACAGGCCAATTGCCAACCTCTAGAGACAGGTACACACCATTCCTGTCATGAACAGTCCATCCACCTACTTCAAGGGACCATTCAGGGAATTACAGAACCTTACACAGGTTCCAGCATCAGTACTAACATAACTCCTTGCAAGATACCAGAAAGTATCACCCATGGATCTCATCCAGAAACAGAACAGGATGCCTGCTCTGATACCAATTGAAATTCTGGCGTAGTCAGTATTCAGATGTTCTACTTCAAGTCATGACATCTGATCTAACATTGTACCTATTACAGCAAGACAGTTATTTCACTCTACACCTTTTCACAGTGTCACGGCCTCTCCTTCTATGTCATCCTAGAATGGAGGGACACCTAGTTATGTGCACATTATCATTCCCTTCTGTTGTTTTCCTACACAGTTATCAGCAAGATGTCTCAATCCTGTTTTGGACATCATCTGTTACATTGTTCCAGTTTGTTGGTCATGTACTTGTATTTCCTAGATTAAAGGTTGTAACAAGTTAAACTAATCTCCACTTATTAAGGAGCTAACAAATAGATTATTTGTTAGGTTCATTAATTGTAGCTTAGTTGTTAGTTTCCTAGATTTTAGATCAGCTGGTGGATTCCTGAAGAATAGCCTGAGAAAAATCCTGAAACAGAAAAACTAACCATCCAACAATATAGCATATGCTGTCAGGAATGAATGTCACAACATTCCGTCTGACATCCAAGCCCAGAACCATATGCTCAGTCTGTTTAGTTCCTGAACACAGACTGCTAAATTTGTTGTACTGTAAAAGACCAACCAGTCTCTACTTCAGTATCAGCTTACTGGAAGAACTGTCAAGACATCCAGTTTGACAATTTCACACTGCTCTTTTGGCCAGGTCTGATATGCTTTTTAAAATCAGACTTCACTACATACTGAACTGAATTCATCAGCTTATTAAACAGTATGTGCTGTTGTTGATGAATGTCAAAACATTCTGATTGACATTCCAACAGAAGGCTATGTATCAGGTTTGTTATTAACTTGATTGGCAGACTGTAACACAACCTGAATTATGGCAGACATGATTATAACATGCAGTAGGTAAACAAACACAGGAAATTGTTAACCCAGTTCAGTCCAACATGACCTACATCTGGGGGCTACCAAGCCAGGAAGAAGATCCACTATTAGTAGTATCAATTCAGAGTTAAACTCCCCCGTTTACAACTCCTCACTTAATCCCTACCCAATGCAATCTATACCTAGGAACTCCTAGATAGAAACCTCCAGTTTCCATTCCTATCACTACAAATACAATGTAATGTGCAAACACCTTGAACTTGCTTCACAGCTTCATTCAAGAACATAATTACTCTTGCCTACAGGCTTTGAGTAACAAACACTCTCAGGTTTACCACTGAGAGACACATGGTAACCTTCCCACAGATTGGGAGGTTTACCTTACACACACCCCTAAAAATTCATTCTAAGAGGCTTACAAAAACTAGATTACAATCAGCTATTTATAACCTAATCACCCAACTGGATTTGGGCCTTCAGAAAAGTGCAGCAGACTTGTTCTTTGCTGTTGCAACTTCAGCAGAAAAATTCTGCTACAAACAAGGTCTTCAAGTTCCTAAACTCTCTCCATATATATCTCCATGTTTAGAGCCTATATATATTCTGATTTAGTCTTCAAGACCTCCACATGGGAGTTAGGATATTCACCAGATATCCTTGCTGATCCCATGACATATACTGAATTAATTAATTCAGTTTCCTACGCATATGCGATGTCACAGACCTGATGTCGTGACATCGTACATGACATGTTGGTCCAGATGTTGAATTTCTTCAACCCAACATATTAAAACAACAGAGATGATTACATTATTTGTTTTCTAAAATTAATGTCAATCCTGAGGTATTAACAAGATGTGATCATCAGTCTACAAACATAATAGTCTTAATGCTTTAATGTTATCCCATTTCACACTAAAGCTCGACTACGGATATTTTAAGAATAGTGTCCTTATGTTTAATGTGTTCTCATGATTAAGTCACACTTAATACATTAAACAGACTATCTATTCCAGGGACTTTATTAATCAACCATAATAAAGAAAAGCCTTTTATTATTCGATACAAGTACCAAAAGTATTAGCCTCTAGGGCTTACACCAACAATCTCCCACTAGCACTAGAGCCAATCAGGCATACCCTTAATACCCATAGATCTAGTATGGCCATCATGCTTCTGCTGCGCAAGAGGCTTTGTCAGTGGGTCAGCAATATTGTCAAGTGTAGGTACTCTGCATATTTTCATATCTCCTCTATCTATTATCTCTCGAATGAGATGATAACGCCTAAGTATGTGTTTGGATCGTTGGTGAGATCTAGGCACCTTGGCTTGTGCGATAGCACCATTATTATCATAATAGAGACCAATGGGGTCCACAATGCTAGGGACTATGCCAAGTTCACTAATGAACTTTTTGATCCAAACAGCTTCCTTTGCTGCACTTGAGGCAGCAATACACTCGGCCTCGGTTGTAGAATCAGCAACTGTATCTTGCTTTGAACTTTTCAAGATCACAGCGCCACCATTTCAGCAAAACACATAACCATTGGAATCATTCATATTAAAGCGTCTCAGCACCTTGTCTATGTACTCTGACTTAGGCCAAGCATTTTATGATCTATCTCTATATATTCTGATTCCTAATATATAGGCTGCTTCACCTAGGTCCTTCATAGAAAAGCATTTCCCCAACCAAGACTTTACTTGTTGTAGGGTAGGGATATCGTTTCCAATGAGTAATATGTCATATACATATAATACCAGGAAAACGATCATGCTCCCACTAACCTTCTTGTAGACACAAGGCTCATCTTTGTTCTTGATCCATGAGTAATACATCACCTTGATCAGTTATGAAATATCCATATCTTTCAGGTAGGTGACGTATCCTGCCTGACCTACGATGGTCTTGTTCTACTTGAGCAGGTTGCTCTTACACAACTACTTGTGTTTCCTGCTCTAATTCATCCATAGGTGTATCAATGCTTTGTGATTCTTGAATTTCTTCAAGCTCTACTTTCCTCCCACTGGTTCTTTTGGAAATAAAATCCTTTTCTAGGAAAACTCCAGTTAGAACGACAGACATTTTGCCCTCAGAAGGATTGTAGAAGTAATATCCTCCTTTTTCTTTAGGATACTCCACAAATAAGCATTTGTCAGATTTGGGCTCAAGCTTAGTTGAAATTTGTCGTTTCACATAAACCTCGCAACCCCAAATCTTTATGTAAGACATATGTGGTTTCTTACCACTCCATATCTCATATGGTGTCTTCTCAACCTTTTTGGATGGAACATGGTTAAGTGTGTAAGCTGCTGTCAATAGTGCATGTCCCCAAAAGGAGTTTGGAAGATCGGCGTGACTCATCATGGATCGGACCATGTTTAACAGGGTTCGATTTCTTCTCTCAGATACACCATTCCATTGGGGTGTTCCAGGAGGAGTAAGCTGGGATAGGATCCCACACTCTTTCAAATGGTCATCAAACTCTAGGCTTAAATACTCATCACCTCGATCTGATCGAAGAGTTTTAATATTCTTACCTAGTTGGTTTTAACTCGTTAGGTTTCATCCTTTTAGTATTAATGTTATTAATAGGCATTTCGAGATCAAGGACATATAGTCCATTGCTCATTTGTGCAGTAGCATAGAATATATCATTCAAATAAATTGAGCAACAATTGTTCTTTATTATAAATGAAAGACCAAACTTGTCCAGACAAGAAATGGAAATAATATTCCTGCTAATTGCAGGTACATAATAACAGTTCTCTAACTGAATTATAAAACCACTAGGTAAAGTCAATACATAAGATCCTACGGCTAAAGTAGCAACCTTTGCTCCATTGCCAACTCGTAGGTCAACTTCACCTTTTGCCAAATCTATACTCCTTTTCAGCCCCTGCACATTTGTACAAATGTGAGAACCGCATCCAGTATCTAATACCCATGATGCAGAAGCAGATAAGTTAATAACAAAAATACCTGAAGTTGAAGTCTCTACTCCATTCTTCTTATCTTCCAGGTACTTTGGGCAGTTCCTCTTCCAGTGTCCGGTCTTACCGCAATGGAAGCAAGTGCCTTCTTTTGCTATGCCTCCACTAGGCTTTAAAGCAGTAACGGTGGGTTTGGGTTTGGCAACTTCCTTTCCTTTCCCTTTATCACCCTGCTTAGTGGGCCTTTTGTTCTGTCTCTTTCCATTTCCGATCATCAGAATGGACTTCCCTTTTGACTTCAGATTCTGCTCGGCAGTTCTTAACATGGCGAGCAGTTCAGGAAGAGATTTGTCCATATCAATCATATTGAAATTTAGGACGAATTGACTGAAACTATCTGGCAACGATTGCAAGATCAAATCAGTCGCAAGTTCCTTTTCGAGGGGAAAACCCAATCTCTCAAGGTTTTCCACATACCCAATCATCTTGAGTACATGGGGACCTACAGGGGCTCCCTCAGCTAACTTGCTTTGAAAAAGGGCTTTTGAAACTTCAAACCTCTCATGCCTTGCTTGTTTTTGATAGAGCATCTTCAAGTGTTCGATCATATCGAACGCTGACATGTTCTCATGTTGCTTTTGCAATTCTGAGTTCATGGTAGCCAGCATGAGACAAGCAGTTTCATTGGCATCATCGACATGCTTCTTATAAGCATCTCTTTCTGCCTTAGGTGCAGAACTAGGAGGTTCCTCTTCAGGAACAGGTGTCTCCAAGACATACAACTTTTTATCATGTTTGAGGACAATCCTCAGGTTTCGGTGCCAATCCAGAAAATTTGTCCCAGACAAATTTTCCTTGTCAAGGATTGATCGCAAGATGTTGTTAGAGGTGTTTGTTGTCATGGTTATCTACATAAGGATTAAGAAAATATAAGTATCATTGACATATTTAATTAGGCCTTTAATTAAATATGCTCCCACTATTTTATTCAAAACAAATGACCCTCATCATTTGATTCGGAAAATCCCGTTGGAAGATTTTCTAGTGGGTCGAGACCCTTATTTCACTTCGTTCTAAGTCCGCGTAGGCGGATTACATAAAACTAGATTATTTAGGTAGGAACTCCTTCCAATTGCATCTCATACAACTCTCGAAAATTTCAGTTGGGTGAATAACTCCTTATTCCAATCCATCATATGGATCATTCCCAACTCTTGCTTCTAAACATATATATAATCTTATTATAATTTGTTTAGTTAAGTTTGACCCATTGTTTTAACAGTTGGATATTACAATTATCCCATCGCACCTTACTAATATATAGATCATGCACCTCGCATAAGCGAAACCTACATTATCCATTACTAGTCTTGATGAGTGTTAAAACTTGGAAAGCATAAACTTAATATTTAATTTGAGGGAATTGTAATTGTTATGATCTCACCGGCTTATTTATCATATAAATCGTCTCTCACATGCATCAACATATATTCACATGCATCAACATACATAATAAAACAGTTATGGCCCCTAGCGCAATTGTTCTCCCAAGCCAATGAGAGAACCTAAGCTAACCTAATAACGATCTAAGCTTCTCCAAGCAAGATCTTCAAGGTTGTCCTCCATTGATATTGAATTCTTCTCTTTCTTCATATCATTATTCTCCTTTGATATTGAATTCTTCTCTTTCTTCATATCATTACATTACAGAAGAAACTCGTTTTTCATATGAGGGATTGAGATGAGAAAAGAAGTTACATTAAGAGATTAAAAGGAGAGGCACGACACGCAGGTCGTATTTAAAAACCCAAAACAAAATGAAGGAAGACTAAGGCCATAACTGATCACAACAAGGCAATAATAACAAACACATTATTATTATTATTATTATTATTATTATTATTATTATTAATTTTTAATTCCTTTAATTAATTAAAACCAAATTAAATTTTGGCGACCGATCACACTACGCAGAGTTAGCCGGGGGTTCCGCTGCCCGATCAGCGGAAGGGGGTCAAGGGGGCAACGCCCTTGTCCAAAAATTTTAATGAACAATTCATTTAAAATGGACATTGTTTTGTATCAACACAACTCTTGCGCAGTCACAAAACAGAAACCCCACTCTATGAGTGTGACGACCGTCACAAGCATGTTACCAATGCTTCTGCACAAGGGTTCTAATTATATAACCACTTGTGTGGGCTTCAAGCTAAAATGCCCATTTAAGTGTATTTTGGCCCATATCTTATATTATGCCCAAAATCACTTAAGCCCATGGTACCTTACCATATTTCGTATTCTACTCAAGTACACCGTACCTTACGATGTTCTATAATTCACTTAAGGGCACCATACCTTACGGTATTCCTTAGTTACTCTATCTCTCATCAATCCGTCCTTTGTGTGTGACCCTGTAGGTTTTCGTGACGTTGGCAATTATATTAAATCACGCATTTAACATAATAAACAGTGAGCGGTATCTAGCAACACATCAATGCTACCCAAGACACGAAAATGTCATGTGATCTGACAATTCCTTCTATGATAATACTTATGTGTATAATTACCCTTTTGCCCTTATGTCTATATTGAACACAAGGCATAGACCGTGTCATCCTTGTCCAGTTCAATATTAGGCCCATAGACATTTATCCTGTTATGCAGGATGGGCAAATTCCATCTAGGTCACTCATGTCCCTCAGCATGCTTCGTGGAGTACCCATCAACTGTCTTTATGGTTATCCAGTTACGGACAACGTTGGATCAGCAATAAAGCACTCGACTCCACATCTAGGGTTCATAGTGGTTTCAGGTCGAAGAGTGGTATACACCATTATCACCATGAGAATAACTTATGACACTTTGCATAACTTTCTATATAGTATTCTCATAGCGGGTCAATCCGGTATAAATATTACTCCTAATATTCATACATATGTTTAAGACTTGATAACTCGTTATCCATGATCCATGAGATGTGATCATCAGTCTACAAACATAATAGTCTTAATGCTTTAATGTTATCCCATTTCACACTAAAGCTCGACTACGGATATTTTAAGAATAGTGTCCTTATGTTTAATGTGTTCTCATGATTAAGTCACACTTAATACATTAAACGGACTATCTATTCCAGGGACTTTATTAATCAACCATAATAAAGAAAATCCTTTTATTATTCGATACAAGTACCAAAAGCATTGGCCTCTAGGGCTTACACCAACAAGGAGTTCCACTCTTGAGATCATATTGATGATCCAAATAGCTCTCATCCTTTGGAATAAGCAAGCATAAAGTATAAGCAATCAAACAAGTCTCATAAGAGATCCCCAATGTATCTTGTATCTTCCACTTGGATGAACATGACAATGGTCCTCCAATTAAGCTCAAATGGGAACTCCTAGCACAAAAGCACACACATCAAAAGTTTCATGAAGTAAAACAAGAATGGACAAGAGTGAGTTTAGAGATTTGGTCCTTCTAATCCATCATCATTAAGATCCTTTTACTCCAATTTTTTTTTGCATAAGGAAAGGTCCTAGAATCTAAGTCCAATTCTCCATTTCTTTGCATAGGGGAAGTCCTAGAAACTAAGTCCATTTCTTTACACTTTGGTCCACAACAAACAAAACAAAACACAAGCACAATAATATATACACAATTATGTGCTCAAGTGAGCAAAAGGCAAATGGCATTAACATAAACATGTGCTCAAATGAGCAAAGAGAAAAAGCAAATGAATAATATATGCAAGAATAGTAAATTGCATAAAAGTAAATTGCATAAAGTAGAGGTTAATTGTTAATGGTTAGTGTTAGTAGTTAGTGTGCCATAAGGCAAATTTAGCGCTATGTTAAGCAATCGTAATTGGACTTATGTAGAAGTCACAACTATCTGAGGTCGGTCAATAATAATGTAGGCAACAAACACAGGTTAGGAGTCTTGATTAGTGAACCAAGTCCCAAAAATTTGCCATGCCAAAAAGAAGAAGAGAAATGATCTTGTATTGGTTTAAGCCTTTTGCATGATTTAAAAGACAACCTATCCTTAATGCAAAGCCATTCACTTGATCAATTGATCAAGATGAATTATATTTGAATCAAGGAAGGTTAAATCCCTCTAATCAATGCTAACTTATCAACCTTCAACTCATTGATCAAAAAAGAAAAAGAAGAAGAAGAAGGAAATAAAGATGAATAATGGAGAATGGAAATGGCAAAATTAAAGTGCATTAAATGAAATCTCATGTACCAAACTTCATATGTTGACCAATAACATTGAAAGTCAAGGTCAAACAATCAAAAACAGAAATGAGATGAAGCTTGGAAGTTAAGAAAAGAATAAAATATTTTTGGCATTTTTTAATATTAAAAATAAACTTGAATTAAACTAAAAGGAAAGGTCAAACTTCAAAATCACTTCAAATCAACCTTGAAAGGTCCAAGTGATTTATCCTAAGTTCAACAAGTTCAAACAAGGTTTGACAAAAAATTTCAGCATTTTTAAAAGTCAGAAACTATTTTTAATCAATTAAAAATGAATAAAAATAACCTAATTGAACTGAAATCTCAAATAAATCTCAAATCAATTCAAAAATTGATGAGAATATTTTTCATAGATTCATCATCATTCAAGTAGGTTAGGAAAATATTTTTGTATTTTTTGAATATCAAAAACTATTTAAAATGAATTAAAAATAACCAGAAAAGAGAAAATTCACAAAAAAATATCAAATGATAAAATAAAAAAATTAAAAATCAGAAATAGAAACTAGAATTTATTTCGGAAATAATGCAATTGGTCCCATAATTTTTGGATTAAAAATGAAGAAGATATGAATTTTTGAAACAAAATGGAATTTAAGAAAATGAAAAAAGAAATTAAAAATTAGAAAAAAACCAGGAGCGTCTGATGGAACTCATTAATTGACGCGGCAACATCTAATGGTCCAGGAGCGCGTTCCCACGGTAGGCCTTAGTCCACGCGTGACATAATGAATTAATGAAAGTAAACACAATGCATGGCTGAGATTAAAACGTGGGATGTACATCCAACCGTCAGCATTCAAACTGGAGAGAGGCGGCCACTGAAGCCACCTTCTTCTCCGGTGAGCCTGCAAATTCCGGCCAAACTTGCAGGTTCTTAAACCTCCATGAAAATACACGATCCTTATACCAAAATGAAGCTGGGGTGATGTACATCACCCCTGTAACCTTGAATCATACTCAAGATCTCTATAAATGGAGAAATCTGAGGTGGAAGATTCAAGTATGAAAAATGCAGATCAAGGAAAAGCAAAATCGAAGCTACCACTAGCTTGCCTCTCAAGTGAGGACTTCAGAAAACATTAGATCCAAGCAAAAAGGTCCATGGATGAAGAGAATCGAAGAAATTACCAGTTGGAGTGCAAGCTTGAGTTCTGGTGATTTGAGCATGATGCCTCGCTTGCCTTGCTAAAATAGAAGTTCTATGGGATAAATGATGAAGGTTTAAAAGCACTAGATCTGAGAATTCAACCAAATGAAGTTGAATTTAAAATCTGAAAAAATGAGAAAAGTGAGCTTGCTTCTTTAGTGATGGTTAGGGAAATATTTCTGCAGCATTTCAGGTTGAATTCACCTCCCAAATGAGTGAGCATGGCAAGGTATTTATAGCTGGAGATGATGCCAAATGAGAAGAAACTCGTGTGCATGAAGCTTTGGGTCCTCCATGCATGGGCCTGTACAGGCGCATGTGAGGCCCAAAAGCTGATGGATTTGAAAGCTGATAGCACAATGAATTGATTTGGACGAGTAATTTGCCTTGCAATAGCTTGCATTTCAAGATTCAATGTGAATTCTCCATTTGTACCTAAATAATCATCTCTTCGAAAGTGCCATTTAGAAAATCCAAGCATAGGCATATGGGTAATGGTTGGAAAGGTATTTGTATGAGGAACAAATGTTATGTTGGTCAAAAGTCCATTTTGAATGTGGAAATTTATGAAATTTGAGTTTAAAGTGTGATGTGCAAAACATGTCAAGGCAAGGTTTCTAAAATTGGCCAACTTTCAAGCCCTTCTGTTTTGATGATGCAAGCTTCAAATGGAAAAACCTCCAACATCAAAATTATAGATCTTTTCAAGGCAATCAAGATGGACTTACATTTTGCATCATTTGGATTTTTGATGTAGAAGTTATGGGCACTTGAAGTTGGACTTTTTTGACTTTTAATGCCTTTGACCCAAAAGGACCTATAATGTCTTGCATTATCACATGTATTTCCTTTGATATTTTGGAATTTTGTTTAACATAACATTTGAAGTAGACATCTTAAGATTTCCAATGCATTTGATCCCACCTCAAAATCATAAAAAATGAATGAGTTATGTCCTTGGGAAGTTGACCCAAAATTAGGGTTTCAGTCAAAATGACCTATAATGTATTGGAATGGCATATGGTTCTCCAAGCTTCAAATCGAATTTTGATGAACATGAAAGTTGTTCATATTGTCCTTAACAACAAAACCACACTACACCACTTTATAAACAACCTTGTTTTTCACCTTATTCAATCTTCTAAACTCCATTTCTCACTCTCATATAACAAAACTTCTCTTCATCATCATCAATTTTTCATTAACAACATTAACATCACAAATCCTCCAACATAGTACTCCCTCATTTTCTCCATTTTTTTCACAAACTCAACTTAACTTTTTTTTTCATTTTTCCATATACATGCCACCTTAGTTTTTTCAAACCTGCAGGTTTCTCTCCAAAACAACCATGTCATTTTCTCAAAGTACCTCTCCTTTTGCTCCATATCCATACAAATAACACTCAACTACCATAACAAACTTTGCCTACAATGCACTCATATACCATCTTTTATTCACCTTCTTTTTTTGCAACATTATTACACCAATAATAACACAACCACCGTGAATCCACCTTCATCTTCACTCTCAGCAACTAAACCACCTCACCTTGATTCAACTTACCATACATAACAACATGGCCATTTTACAGATTGTTGCAAACCACCAAAGCAGCAACAACGGCATATCGGAACTGTCAAAGTCGTGTGAGAGTTTCCCTTTCCTTATTTATTCTTTTGTTTGCTTGTTGATGGATATCTGAGAAGGAAAGACCCCACTAAGTCGAATACCACAACAGGCGACTTAGGCAAAAATTAGGGCATCCCGGTGGATCGAAAGCTTCAAAGAAGCGGTCCAGGCAAGTTAGGGATAAAAAAAGAGGTCATCAAGCCCTCAACAAAACAAAACAAAATAAGGTGACTTCCATTTCAAGAATATATCATCTTGAATCCTCATCTTTACCCTTACATTGTCAAACTCTCTTGAGCTTTGAATGCGTAGGTTGAATTAACTAAACGTAGAACTGGAAGTCATCAAGAAGAACGGGTGTGTTAAAATTATATTTTGAACCTTATATCCTTTTGTTCGAAAGCCTTGAACCAGACCATGTTACAACCTGTAAAAGTCCTAATTGAGGCAAGGTTTATTCTGAAAGCATACTACAACAAGGTTGTATTAACCTGATTCCAAAAGATCTTTGTTGATCATTTGTATTGATCACACCACCTTGCACACTATAAATTCCTAATTATACTAAAACTATTTGTTGTATTAATCATTGAATAATTATAGTATGTTGAATTCTGAGATCATAGGTTTTCACGGAACCGAAATCGGAGGTCCGGAACGCCTCCAACGAATAAAAAATAGGTTTTTGTGTTGTTTTCGAAGCCCATAACTAGTTATCGATTTGAGCGTAATCGGTTATAAAAAAATTGGGAAATTGAAAATGACGTAACTTGAGCTCCGTAACTCCATTTGACGCGCACTTTGAAGCGTTGGAAAGTTGAGAGTGTCTACTGTCATTTAAAATTGGTTTCAGTACCTGAAAATGAATATTGTTCTGTGTGATAGTGTTGGAATGCATTGTAATATTTATGTGGTTGTGTGACATAACCTTAAATGCATTGATGTTGCTTATTATGTTGTATGTTGATGTTGTTGAGCTGTATAACATGTGTTTGATGCATGGTGACCAATATTGGCGGTGTACATTGACTATGAAGGTGGGTCCTTGTGCATGTTGTTATTGTTTGCATGTATTGTATGTTGCATGCATTCATGTTGTTGGGTAGATGGTCAATTGTTGGTGAGCCTCAAACCCTATTGTATGGATTGGGTCGGTAGCTTATTTTAGAGGTGGTGGAATCAGTGAGACGTTATCGGGGGTGATGGTAACAAATTGATGACTTTGATCCTAGAAGTTGAGGATCGAAGTGGTGAACCTGAGTGTTCACGTATTGGTACCACATGCATTGAGTCGAGTTGTTGAGTCTCACTGCATTGTACATTGGTTACATTTGTTATTATTTTGGATGGTTGATTATGTTGTTATTATGTTGGATGATTGATTATGTTGTTGTTATGTTGGGTGGTGGTTATGTTGCTATTATGTATGAATAGTCATTGTATGGATTATGTGGAATTGTATTGTGGAATTGATGATGTGCATGTAATAATCTGATGCTTACTTATTATCATGATTTCCTTTATATAATTATGATATCTCATCCCTCATGTTTTAATGTTGCCTTCACGCGGGTAACCTGTAGATAATTCGCAGTAGGAGTTCAAATGTGAGTGGAAGATGAAGTCTTCCGTTTTATTTTTGTGTCGGCGTCTGCTCTGATGTGTAACACTAGGGGATTGGAACATTGAGTATTTATTTATGTTTTAATATTTTTTATATGACATGTTATGTTGATGTTGGTTATGTTTAGTTAATTGTTTTTATTGTTGTTTTGCTGCAATTTAATAAAAGTTAACATTCAGACATGTGGTTATTACTACTATTTTTATAAATGCAAAGTGTTACATGTCTTTATAATTGAGTAGGTTGATTGTATGTTGTAGTGTAGCATCCTAAATTGCATGATGTTTTGTTTTACTCTGATAAACGTTTTAAATTTACTCGGAAAAATTTAGGGTGTTATACAGTGGTATCAAAGCAGGTCGGTCTGTCTGACCAAGTTGTTGAGTCGGTATGGCGTGACAGTTGAATATTGTCGATGTTGTATCTTTAACCATTGTTGTTGTTGGAGTGAAACAAAAAATGGCTGGTAGAAATGATGTTTCTATTATTGCTGCTTTGCAGGTTGTTGCTCAGGTTGTGCAGAATCAACCTAATTTGATGGGAATAACGAGTTTCGACATTTGGGGAATTTCCAGAGGAAAAATCCGCCTCTTTCAAGGGTAGGTACGACCCTGATAGAGCACAGACTTGGCTCAGGGAGATTGAGAGGATTTTTAGAGTGATGGATTGCTTTGAAGCACAAAAGGTACAGTTTGGTACGCATATGCTAGTTGAGGAAGCTGATGACTGGTGGATCAACACTCGTTAGGTGTTGGATGTTGCAACTGAAGTTGTAACTTGGGTTGTGTTCAGCAAGGAATTTCTGAGAAAGTAATTTCCTGAGGATGTTCGTGGGAAGAAGGAGATTGAGTTCTAAAGATGAAACAGGGTAACTTGTCGGTTACTGAGTATGCTGCCAGATTTGTGGAACTTGCTAAGTTCTACTCTCATTACAGTGAGGCGTCTGTTGAGTTCGTAAAGTATATCAACTTTGAGAATGGTTTGCATCCTGAAATTAAGCAGGCGATTGGGTACCAACAGATCAGGAGGTTTCCAAAGTTGGTAAACAACTGTAGAATTTATGAGGATGATAGTAAGGCTTGATCAGCTCACTACAAGGGGCTAAGTGAGAGAAGAGGAAAGCAGAATTTGAAATGTGGGAAGTCATATAGTGCTTCTACTGATAAGGGTAAACAGAGAGTTGTTGATGGTAAGAGGCCAAGTTGGGGAGGTGTTACTACTCCTTTTAAGTGTTATAGGTGTAGTGAGTTGGGTCATCTTGTCAGTGAATCCAAGAATGATGTGAAAAAGTGCTACAAGTGTGGAAAGTCAGGACATCTGGTTGCCGATTGCAAAGAGAATGTGGTGTCTTGCTACAATTATGGTGAACCAGAACATATCAACACTCGTTACTGGAAACCTAAGCAAGCTTCAACTGGAGGAAAGGTGTTCGCTCTAACGGGGACTTAGACTTCCAATGATAATAGGTTGACCAGAGGTATATTTTATATTAATAATACGCCTTTGATTGTTATTATTGATACTGGTTCTACTCATTCTTTTAATGTTGTTGACTGTGTGAAAAGGCTATGCCTTGTTGTGTCTTCTATGAGTGGAGAAATGATTATCGTAACTCCTGCTAAGGGTTCAGTGACTACTACTTCAATTTGTTTGAATTGTCCTATGTTAATCTTTTATAAAGATTTTAGCATTGATCTTATTTGCTTGCCATTAGAGAATCTTGATGTTATCTTAGGGAAGAACTGGTTGGAGTTCAATCATGTTTATATCAACTATTATAACAAGTTGGTGTGGTTTCTTACTCCTGGTGAGGAGGAAGAAGTTGGTTGCTTGTCTACTAAAGAGTTGAAGGAGCTTTTGGAAGAGGAAGCTCGGGTGTTTGTGTTGTTTGCGGCGTTATCTGCTAAGAGTCAGACGATGATTGATGAATGCAGGTAGTGCGGGATTTTCCAGAGGTGTTTCCAGATGACATTTTAGATGTACCGCCAGAGAGAGAGAGGTGGAGTTTTCTATTGATCTTGTTCCTAGTACCAGACCTATTTATATGGCACCATACAGGATATATGCATCGGAGTTAGTAGAGTTGAAGAACCAATTAGAAGATTTGCTAGAGAAGATATTTGTTAGAGAAGATATTTGTTAGACCAAGTGTGTCGCCTTGGGGAGCTTTGGTGTTGTTGGTAAAGAATAAAGACGGTAGCATGAGGTTGTGTGTGGATTAACGACAGTTGAATAAAGTGATGATTAAGAACAAGTATCCACTTCCGAGAATAGATGACTTAATGAATCAGTTAGTGGGTGCACATGTGTTTAGCAAAATTAATTTGAGGTCAGGTTACCACCATATCAGAGTGAAGGATGAAAATGTACAGAAGACGGCGTTTAGAACTCGATATGGACAATATGAGTATTTGGTGATGTCGTTCGGTGTTTCTAATGCACTAAGAGTAATTTATGAAGTACATGAAGCATATCTTTCATACCAACTTGGACTATTTTGTTGTGGTATTTATTGATGACATTTTGATTTATTCTAAATCAAAAGAATAACATGATGAGCATTTTCTAGTTGTATTACAAGTGTTGAAGGAGAAGAAGTTTTATGTTAAGTTGTCGAAGTGTGAATTCTGGTTGAAAGAGGTTAGCTTTCTTGGTCATGTTATTTCAGGTTGTGGTATTATTGTGGATCCATCCAAGGTAAATGCAATTCTACAATGGGAGGCACCATACAGGATATATGCATCAGAGTTAGTAGAGTTGAAGAACCAATTAGAAGATTTGCTATAGAAGATATTTGTTAGACCAAGTGTGTCGCCTTGGGGAGCTCTGGTGTTGTTGGTAAAGAATAAAGACGGTAGCATGAGGTTGTGTGTGGATTAACGATAGTTGAATAAAGTGACGATTAAGAACAAGTATCCACTTCCAACAATAGATGACTTAATGGATCAGTTGGTGGGTGCACGTGTGTTTAGCAAAATTGATTTGAGGTCAGGTTACCACCATATCAGAGTGAAGGATGAAGATGTACATAAGACGGCGTTTAGAACTCGATATGGACAGTATGAGTATTTGGTGATGTCGTTCGGTGTTTCTGATGCACCTAGAGTATTTATGGAGTACATGAATCATATCTTTCATACCAAATTGGATTGTTTTATTATGGTATTTATTGATGACATTTGATCTATTCTAAATCAAAAGATTAACATGATGAGCATTTTCTAGTTGTATTACAAGTGTTGAAGGAGAAGAAGTTTTATGTTAAGTTGTCGAAGTGTGAATTCTGGTTGAAAGAGGTTAGCTTTCTTGGTCATGTTATTTCAGGTAGTGGTATTATTGTGGATCCATCTGAAGTCGTTGACATATATTAGAAGCTTTTTGGGCTTGGCTGGTTACTACTGCAGGTTTATTGAAGGCTTTTCCAAGTTGGCACTTCCGTTAACTCAGTTGACCTGCAAAGGTAAATTGTTTGTGCGGGATGTTCGTTATGAGAACATTTTCGTAGAGTTGAAGAAAAGGTTAACTACAACTCCAGTTTTGATTTTACTTGAACCGAATGAACCGTTTGTGGTGTATTGTGATGCGTCGTTGATGGGTTTAGGTGGTGTGCTAATGCAAGATGGCAAGGTTGTGGCTTATGCTTCACGACAGATTTGAAGTGTTTAGTGATCATAAGAGTTTGAAATACTTGTTTGATCAGAAGGAATTTAATATGAGATAGTGCAGATGGTTGGAATTCTTAAAGGATTATGGCTTTGGCTTGAATTATATTCCCGGTAAGGCAATTGTCGTGGCTAATGCTTTAAGTCAGAACTCTTTGCATATATGTATGCTATGATGGTTAGAAAGTTGGAAATGATTGAATAGTTCAGAGACATGAGTTTGGTCTGTGAACTGACACCGCAGAGTGTGATGTTGGGTATACTGAAGATCAACAATGATTTTCTTAATAATATTAAAGAGAGATAGAAGTTGAATGTGAAGTTGGTGGACTTGATGGTTGGAAGTGATCAGACTGATGGTAGTGATTTCAAAGTGGATGAACTAGGTGTGTTGAGGTTCAGAGACAAAATTTGTATTCCTGACAAAGATGAGTTGAAGCAGATAATTTTAGAAGAAATTTATCAAAGTAGCTTAAGTATTCATCCAGGAGCTACTAAAATATATCAAGATCTAAAGAAGATCTTTTGGTGGTCTAGAATTAAGCGAGATGTGGCTCAGTTTGTTTATGCTTGTTTGACTTGTCAGAAGTCAAAGATTGAACATCAGAAACCTGCAGGATTGACACAACCGTTGGATACTCCATAATAGAAATGGGATAGCATTTCTATGGATTTTGTGACGGGGTTACCGAATGCTCCTAGAGGGCATGGTGTAATTTGGGCAAATGTTGATAGACTGACGAAGTTAGCTCATTTTATTCCGATTAACATCAGTTTTTCTATGTAGAAGTTGGCATATATATATATATATATATATATATATATATATATATATATATATATATATATATATATATATATATATATATATATATATATATATATATATATATATATGTGTGTGTGTGTGTGTGTATGTGTGTGTGTGTGTGTGTGATTGTGAATTTGCATGGATTTTCGTTGAGTATTGTGTCAGATAGAGATCTGAGGTTCACTTCTTAATTTTGGAGAGTTTGCAGAAAGCTTTGGGTTTGAAGTTGAGGTTAAGTTCAGTTTATCATCCACAGACCGATGGTCAGACAGAGAGGATCATTCAGTCATCAGAGGACTTGTTAAAAGCTTGTGTTCTCAAGAAATGAGGTGTTTGGGATGGTCATTTGTCGTTGATTGAGTTCACGTATAATAACAGTTTCCGTTCTAGTATTGGAATGCCACCTTTTGAAGCCTTGTATGTGCAGCGGTAAAAAAATTGAGGTTAAGTTATTGATTAACTTAACTCGCAAAGCAAGAGTCACTATTGCACTTTTATTATTTTCAAAGGAAAAGGGAAAAAGTACGAACAAAACTCAAAGAAGTTTTAAACAAAACTGAAAAAAAGAGAACAAAGGTTTGGGGGTTAGTTATGCAAAGGGAATGTATTAATACCCTAAACATCCATGATACTTCATGGGAACCTCTTTGAAAATATGTACATTTTGGTTTGAAAAAGGTGTTGTTTGTTAAAAGATTGGAGGGATGGGAAAAGAAGCATTTTTATTATGATTAACTGATCATTGAATGATTGCATGGGTTATTTTTACTGGCTACTATTGGTTTGAAAATATGTACATTTTTACTGACTACTAACCTTGTGTGCATGCATGACTAACTGATCATTGAATGATTGCATAGGTTATTTGTTATGGAGCATAACTATTGTGTATAAAAATTATTTGCTATTGTTTTTTATTATTGGTTGCTATGATTTGTACTACTATTGGCTTGCTCTGTTGTTGCCGATGTCTTCCAGTTTTTGCTACTTCTATAGATTTATTTGATGTGTCTAATGTGATGTTGGTCAATCTTTATGTTTTGCACATATTGTATGTTCTTGAAGAATGTTGTTTTGCCAAAATTTGCCAAAGAGTGAGATTGTTATTCCTTATGGATTAACTGCATTATTCAAAACAACAATAGAGGTATCAAGTTGTTTTGGAGAATAATGGCACATGTTGGAACCGATGTCCCAACATGTGTAAAACATTTGTCCCTTGTTTGGAGAACAAGGATGTTGCTTTGTGCGCGTGCTTTTCAGTTACATGGAATGTGTTTGCTGATGCGTGCAACAAATATTATTGTTATCTTTTAGCAATCTAATTTATTTGATTAATAAATTATATTAAATTTAAACCAATGTGATTTATATTTGAATTCAAATCATATATATATATATATATATATCAAGATCATTATACAAAGAAAAATACAACCAATATTAATTGGATATTAGGGCATACTCTAACAAGAAAGCCTAACCTTAATCCAAGGCTAAGGATAACAAAGAATTTTGATTAATAAATTGGTCTCAAAGTTGGATGTCACCCATGATGGGGGAGAAGTATGAGCTTATGCTTTTTGGCTAAAATGTGATTCTCAATGTTGTATTTTAGTAGGTAATAATGTATTTTTCCTTACTTTTTGAATACTCTCAAGGGGGGTATATTTTCTATATCTATTAGGGGAGTTAATACTTCTAATTTTCTTGTCATTTAACCTATTTTAAACAACCTCGCAGATAGATTTGTTATCATCATTAAAAAGGAGGAGAATGTGGTTCTATTAGTTTAATAAGTAGAATATATTTTGATGATGACAAAGGAATCAAAGAAAAATATCACAAAAATCATCAAACGAAGAAGAAAGTTTGAAGTAAATAAACAAGTAAGAAATCTCGGATGATTGACTCAAAAGATTCAAATGCTAAATACAACATCAAGAAACAATTTTAATCTTTTAAAAGCTAGAATGTAACCATGTGACAAAATATTTTAAGTTAGTTGGATCAAAAATTTAATATTAAGACACACAGTGCACACGCACGCACGTCGACACACACAAACGCATGCCCGCACGCCCGCCCACACACACACGTAGGCACGTCTGCACACACGCCTGCAAACACACACACACACATATGAAGATTTTAAAGATCAAATCATAGTGAATTAAAAGTAATCACATCAATGTTATTTTTAAGACATTGAACATTCTCATAATTTCTCCATAATACATAAAGCTTTTAAAGATCAAAATTCAAAGTAAATTCTAAAATAAAACATGTCACCGTTTTGGATATAAATTTAGCTGAGAAAAAAAAACTAATATGATCTAAAACAATACAACTGACCAATGAAGATGAAGTTACATTGTTTCCGCATAGAATTTCTTCAAAGGATTAACAAAAATTTGAAGTTGTGTTCAAAGTATGGTACTCTGGAAATACAGTTGGAATGGTTTCATCATTACATATGAAACTTTCAAATGTACTTTCTCCCAAGTATTTGAATGGAATTTGCTTATTTCCTTGAAATTGGTGAATTTCTCTTAATGAACTTCAACCATTTGTCATAAGGGGGTTGGTAATTGATTTGTAAAATTGAACTTCATGATAATTCCAATTTTTAACTTGCAATTTCCATTGTTCTTGAAGCTCTTTAAAATATTCAGCAATAAAAAAAAGGTTCGACTTCCCCCAACATTCTGTTAATAAAACATGAACTTTGAAATATAAGAGTATGAGCATAAACAATATCATATCTTTAGAATAAAAATGGACTACATGTTAATATTCTAGTTTGTTTCAACAAACCTGATTTTCAACATGGACAGTCATAAATGATGCCTTCACATGTTTAGTAAACATTTTTTTTGTAGAGAAAACATTGGAAACGTCTTTGTATGATCGAGTATGTGTTACTGTTAAATGAAAAATAAATTGAAAAACTACAAGCATTATATAGAGAATGAAACTTATTATAATAGTGTAAGTAAGGTGCATTATCTAGTCCCTATTATAAGAAAAAAATACTTTTTATTTCATTAAATAACTAATGTATCTAGTCTTTGTATTTAACTAGATAAATGACTTATTCAATGAATCTGAAAACTAATTTTTTGTTTATAATAGTGATCGGTGTTGGAAATCTACCACAATCTATGAAGAATTTCTATCAATCTTGATGAACAAAATTGTTATCACCCACACAATGACAATGAAAAGAAAATAACAGTTGAGAAAGAAAATAAAGAACGATGGAGAAGAAGAATATTTTTTGCAGAGTTTTCTCTCTGCCCACAACTTGTAGAAAACTTCTTTATTCACTTTGCAACTGCAAAATTCTGTAAATACAATGTTATGAGTTCTTCCTTACAAGAATAGGGGTTACTCCCTCTATTTATAGATTTAGGTTAACTTGTTCCCTAAGCCAAAACTCAAAATTATAAAAGACCAAAATAATTAACACTACTAAAAATAAGCCTAAGTCGAAATCCTGTATGAAGCAACATGCTTCGACAAACTAATACAACTTGATACACTAGGTGATTCAACACTTCCTTGCTTCTGTCGAGCAACCTTCTCCGACATAAGAAATTACAATTCAACATACCACCTAATTCATTGTGTCTAAGCTATTTACATTCATCATAGCTTTTAGTCTTTTGAACATTTCGACCTACACTCCCTTTGTCGTGATGTCTGCAATCTGATTCTCATCTCCGCATTGTTCCACATTCATCTTTACATCTACTACCTGCTCTCGAAGATAATGGAACCTTATTTCGATGTGCTTGCTTCGACCATGTGCTATCGGATTCTTCACCAGATTGATAGCTGACATGTTGTCGATCTTCATGGTAATTGCTTCATGACTCTTCACTGTTATCTCTTCGACCAGATTCACCATCCATATTATTTGACATGTAGAAAAGGAAGCCACTACTGTCTCCTTTCTCAAACTCCAAGTAACTGGTGCACCACCTAGCATAAACACATAGCCAACTGTGGATTTTTTATCCTTAGCATCACTACACCAACTTGAGTCGGTGTATCCCACTAGTTTGCATTCTTTTCCTTCATCAGCTGCAGGAAACAAAATACCATAGTCGAGAGTTCCTTTCAGATACCTTAGTATCCTCTTTGTCGCTGCTAGATGTGATACCTTTGGCTTCTGCATGAATCTACTCATCATACCTACACTGTATGTTAAGTCAGGCCTTGTGTGGCAAAGGTATTGAAGTGACCCAATAAGTATTCTATATTGGGTTGGGTCGACATGATCTTCATCTGAATCTTTTGACAGTTGTAATTTGGGCTCAGCTGGAGTCAAAGTTGGGTTATAATCTTGCATCTCAAATCTTTTGAGTATTTCGCCTGCATACCTTCTTTGATGCATCATCAAACCTCTACCACTCTTGTAGAATTCGATGCCAAGGAAATATGAAATGTCACCCAGATCTGACATTTCGAATTCCTTATTGAGATCACCTTTGAAGTCTTCGATCTCCTTCTTGCAGCTACTTGTTATCAACAAGTCATCGACATAAAGACATAGTATAATCAATTCTCTCTTGCTTCTTCTTACATATACTCCATGTTCAATTGTGCACTTCAAAAATTCCTTTTCCCTTATAAAGCCATCTATCTTCTTGTTCCAAGCTCTTGGAGCTTGTTTAAGCCCGTATATGACTTTATGCAGCCTGTACACCTTTCTTTCTTCGTCTTGTTTCATAAATCTAGCTGGTTGTGCAACATAAACTTCTTCTTCTAAGGGGACATTCAAACATGCACATTTTACATCCATTTGACACATCTGCCAGTTGTTCACGTTTGCTAGACCAACAACCAACCTGATTATTTTGATCCTAGGAATACGTGCAAAAACATCATCAAAGTCAATTCCTTCTTTTTGAAGAAATCTTTTCGCCACAAGTCTCATCTTGTGTCGAGTCACTTATCCTTTGGGATTCAACTTCAACTTGTATAACCACTTCACATTGATTGCCTTCTTGTCTTGGGGCAATTCGACAAGTGACCAAGTGTTGTTGACTTCGATTAATTTCAGCTCTTCATTCATTGCTTTCACCCACTTCAAATCTTTCAATGCCTCAGATGCATTGACTAGTTTGACATATGTGTAGAAAGCATAATGTACCAGCTCACCTTCTTCATTGATCACATCATCTTAAATAATCACACATTCTTGTAATCTTGCAGGCATGTGTCTTGTTCTTTGAGGTCTGCTTGGGACTGCTTCACCTCTGACTTCTTGTCGAACTTCTCTTTTAACTTCACTAGTTGGTTCATCACATAAGACTCTCACTGAATCCTTCTTAACATTCTCATTCCAATCCCATTCCTTAAGCTCATCTATGATCACATCCCTGCTGATTACCACTTGCTTGTTCACTGGGTCGAACAACTTGTATCCTCCAATCGAATGATATCCCATCAGGATCATCTATCTCGACTTGTCATCAAGTTTTCTTCTTAACTGATCTGGCACATGTCTATGTGCTATAGATCCAAACACTTTCATATGACTTAATCTAGGCTTGACACCAGACCAACATTCTTCTGGCATGATTCCTTCTAGCTTATTCGTCGGACATCTGTTCAGGATATATGTTGCAGTCGACACAACTTTTCCCCATAATTCTTTGGGTATATGCTTGCCTTTTAACATACTTCTCACCATATTCACGATAGCTCTATTCTTCCTTTATGCGACTTCATTCTGTTGTGGAGTCTAGGGTGGCACCACCTCATGCACAATCCCTTCTTTCACACATAATGTGTCGAAGTCTTTCGACACATACTCTACACCACCATCGGTCCTCAGAATCTTGATCTTTTGACCGCTTTATCTTTCGACAATAGATTTAAACTTGGCAAATACCTCGATCACTTCACTTTTCTTCTTGATCAGGTAAGCCCACCGTTTTTTACCGAAATCATCTATGATTGTAACAAAGTATTCGTTATCTCCAATCGAATCCACATGGATAGGACCACATACATCAAAGTATATGACTTCAAGAATTACCTTCGATCTGCTTCTTGCATCCTTACTGAAGATGTTCTTGTATTGTTTCGCCTGCACACAGTCTTTACACACTTCGTTTGGAATATCGATTTCTGGTAATCCTGAAACCATATTGTCATACCCCAATTTTGTCCTACCCCGATACAATTTTCATTTGATCCATGACCCTACTGCACATGCATACATTCATTATTTCTAAAAAAAAATATATAAAAAAATTGGGTAACCGGTTACCCTAATCAGCGTAACCGGTTACACATACCCAAAATTGAGTTTTTGGCCATTTTTGACTGGGTAACCGGTTACCCTAATCAGGGTAACCGATTACACCTGCGCAGGCAGCTGTAATAAGTATGTTTTTTACACAGTGTGCTTTTTGGATCACCCCCTCTTTCCACCAACTTTCCCTATAAATAGAGGTACTATTTCCCCTCATTTTTCATGCTTCCTAGCCCCCAAAAGTTCTGTCCAAGTACCATTTACTCACCTCTCTAAACCTAAGCCAAAACAAAAAATCTTTCTCTCTTAGAAAAGTCACCCTACCAACTTTTTGTCCACTTTCATATTTTTTTTCAAAACTTCTTACTCTTTAACACTCATAACTCAGCTCCTTCACTATACTTCCACCATAAACACTTTCATCCCAAACCCCTTGCTCTATATCCAAGCTCAACACCACTTCAACCTACCTTTTTTCAACATTTTTGGGTAATGATTTTAGCTTAAACTTTGTTAACTTTTTGGTTTTGTTTTTGTGTTGAAAATGATTGTTTATTCTTGTTTGATTTTTGAGAGGTTTTAGACTCAAGCTTGTAAAAATGGTTAACTTTGGTTTACATATTTTTTTTGGGATTTCTTGCTCTTTCTACTTCTATCCACTATCTTTAATCAAACTTAGTATTTTATTTCATTTGCTATTTATTGTGGACTTGTTTTCACATCTATTTGGTTGATGAGATCTACTATGTCATGACTATGGTTGTTTAGAATGGATAAAACCTTCAATGTTTCAAACCTATTAATGATTGATCTATAGATCCTTCATGATACTTTGAGGCATTGATAGGTTGCCTCTATTTCAACCATGTTTGGGTCATTTGATACATAGATGAAACCATTTTTCTTTACATTTTTTTGTCAACATTTAATATTTATTGTTGACTTGTTGTTACATTTATTTGGTTGATGAGTTCTATTGGGTCATGACATGGTTGTTTAGAGTTGATTAAATCTTCAATGTTTCAAACCTATTAATGGTTGATCAATAGATCATTCATGATACTTTGAGGCATTGATAGATTGCCTCTATTTCACCCATATTTGAGTCATTTGATGCATAGATGAAACCATATTCTCTATATTAACTTGCTAATTCATTTGCTTATTGTTATTCTACTAACTACTAACTACTAACATTTATATTATTGCACTTTAATTCCTTGCAATTTATTTTATTGTTACTAACCATTAACTACTAACATCCAACATTTACATTATTGCACTTTACTTTCTTGCAATTTATTTTATTGTTCATTTACATTCACTAACCATTATTATTGTGTTATTATCATTCTTTATCTTGTGATTTACTTTTATGTCATTACCTTGTAATTTATATTCAAGTACTCATCATTATCATCATTGTACAAACTCATCATGCATGTTCACTTACTTGTTATTTATTTTATTGTCATCATACATTAAAAATAACAAAAACATGATAAAATGATAAAGACCAAAAATATTCACTCCACTCTTAATCAACTTGGACTTAGAGGATTTCATCTTAGGACCTTTGATTGGAAGTCTTCTTTTACTCTTTGTGATATTTTGTAAACACTTGAATTTTCATCCGTAACTTACATGCATATTGTAAGAATGGCATCATGGCACCACCTCAGGGGGACATGTTTGTAAGACCATTATCCTTTGTTTAGCATAGCTCACTTTTGCACACAAAAGGCTTTCTCTTGGGCTACCTTACAATGAGACTCTTTATTTTCTTGTTGGTTATTTTTGCATTCGCGTTGCATAAGCTAAAATTCATAAGCAATCTCATTTCGAGACCATTTTCATAATTCAATTCATACGCACATGTAAATACAAACCTCGGTCAATATCGAGTGCGCCTTTTCCAAATCAATTCAAAACACCTTTGTAAGTCGATCGCTTTTAAAGCATCGCCATCAACCTCACATAGCTTACTCTTGGGCTTTCTTACAATTAGACCTATTCGATTTTTATCGAGTAGAAGAGCAATACATTAAATAAATTCACTTCATTCAAAACACAAATCTAAAACCTCGATCTAACGTCGAGTATTTTCTCTCAAACTCAATTGAAATACCCCGATTAAATCAAAACATTTTTTTACAATAAGGAGTTGACTTTGAGTTTTCAACTTCACTCCTCAATTGGAAGAATACGAGTTCTCTTACCCTGTCAGTCGAACAATTGACATTTTTCCACAAATATATAACTTGGTCAAATCATTCCCAATCAAAACTATACGAAAAAGGAGATGGTCTTAAGCCTTCGATTCCTCTCCTCAAATGCTTGGATATGAGTTGTCTTACTCAGCCATTCAAGTATCTGTTGTTTACTCTAAAAATACATCAACCATACCCAAACCTATTTTCATAATCACTCAGATGAAAAAGAAAGCGGTCTAGAGTCTTCTATTCCCTTTCCCGATTATTAGGAAACGAGTTGTCTTACTCGGTTATCCAAGTATTTGTCATCCGTTTAAAATACCTTAATCATCATTAAGATCCTTTCACAATTAAGGGTGAAAAAGAAAGCCGTCTAGAGTCTTCTATTCCCTTTCCCGACTGTTAGGATGCGAGTCGTCTTACTCGACTATCCGAGTAATCGTCATCCAACAAAAATATCTCAACACATCAAATATATTCTCCTTGCCCTCGCACGATCATAACCAATCAAACAAAACACCCAACACATTAATTCAACTTGTCACCTCCGTGTGATCAAAACTCTTTTTAAAAAAAAGAACATTATTTAATCCTTTCTAATGCGCACAACAAGCTAGCGCTTAAGCCTCTGCCGAGAGTAGACAAGCCAATGTTTAGCCTTTAGGATGTGATCCAAACAGTTGTTCATTAAAAAACACCAACCAACCGTAGTTCCCGAACTATGAATTCTCTGATTTCCTTATTACCATAAGGATACGTAGGCAGGAGATTGTTGTATCTTCGTGAGCACACTAATAAAAAACCTTCCCTTTCTCCTTTCTGAGGTTCTCATCCATTTCTATTTTCAACATTTTATAACCCAAAGATAACAAACCAACATAAATTAACACTCTAAACACATATTAGAACTAAAAGGTTCCCGTTGAGTACAACGGACGCAAGGGGTGCTAATATCTTCCTCTTGCGTAATCCACTCCCGAACCCGAATATGGTTGCGACGACCATTATTCCATTTCCTAAAGGTTTTATCGATATTTTCTTATCCTTTCATTGGGATAAATAAAGTTCGGTGGCGACTCTGTTCGAACATAAATTTTTCCGCGACCATCGCGAGGAATCACATTTTTTCGAGATGCGACAGATGGCGACTCTGCCGGGGAATAGCTCCAAGCAAAAGAGAGTGAAGCCTAATTTAGTTCAATTGATGTATTGTGTGTTAATTTTGTTCATCTGTTTATTATTTAATCTGTTATTATTATGTTGTCATAATTATTGTATGATGTTTTATTGGCTATGTCTTATTTGGGGTTCTCTGATTGTTGGTACTTTGTGAGATAGACTCTCTACCCGAGTCTGAGAAAAACCATAAGATTAAGTTGGTGGTTGCGTAGTGGGCGCCCACAAGGAGTCTTCCTTGTTGGGAAGAAACAAAGACCCCGCCTATAGGAGATTCTCTTGAGATATTATTGTCCGACGAGTCTTCATCACGATGATAGTACTTTCAAGTTGGATAAATGACTCTAGGGACCTTTTAACCCACTATATCCGGCGGTTATGTAGTATTAACCTACGAAGTTTCATACTTGTTGGGTTAATACGAAAACCCCAATCATATGAGATCCCTTGGACGTATTATTACCTTACAGTAATATTTCCAACCTCGATCTATGACTCTGAGAACCCTGTTAGAACCTGGGACCCGAGAGTCGCGTAGTAGAATCCCCATGGAGTCTTCCTTGTTGGGACAATACAAAGACCTCGCCTAAGACGAGATTATCTTAAGGGTATTACTGTCCGACAAGTTTTCGTCACGACAGTGACGCTCTCAACAAGAATCGATGACTCTGGGGACCAATTAACCTTAGAACCTACCCTTGGGAGTTTCAGTAATCAGAGAAACCTATACTTCCTCCTGTTATCCTGATGTACACGATGCGTAATTGATCTTGAGTATTTGTATCCCTTCATGAAAAACATGACAAAATTCATGCATTTGCATATCATCAGCATGCATTACATACCATTTTCCAAAAACAAAAGCTTACACCATATTCTACCCTTTGTCCAGTAAACACTGACTACTCGACATTGATACGAGACACGCCGCAACTACAAGATGTCACTCGAACAACTTGAAGCCAACCAAGTTTCAATGAGGACAAACATTGACTCCATGCAGGCAAAGATGGATCATTTGCTTGAGACCATGTTGCCCTTAGCCCAGAAGGAGAAGGATGCTGAGACTAGCGCAGAAGCCAGAAAGGTTGCTGCTCAGTTTGGATCACCATCGCTTAGCATCCCTGATGAGACTGACCTTAATGGTAATCCAACCCAACCTAGAGGAGGACCGACCCCTATTCCGATCCCAATAAATAATATAAGACCCCACGAGCATTTTGTTGTATCTGCTCGACATGGATCTATGATAGGTGATGAAGATCCATATGACGCCTTCTTCATGCCACAACCAGCCAAACCTGTTGTTGAAGATCTCCCGGACCCAAATGTTGAGAGGCTCCAAGCTCTAGAAGAAAAATTCAAATCCTTGGAGGTTCACACTACTCCCGGTTTGGACGCTGCTGACATGTGCTTGGTACCAGGTTTGGTGATTCCGTAAAAATTCAAAGTCCCAGACTTTGACAAGTACAAAGGGATCAGTTGTCCTATAACTCATCTTAGAGCTTACTGCCGCAAGATGGCTGCCCACATCAGTAATGATCAACTCCTGATTCATTACTTCCAAGACAGCCTCAGTGGGGCATCTTTGGAGGGGTATATGCAATTAGAAAGAGGACAAGTCCAGTCATGGAGAGATCTCGCTGAAACCTTCCTTAGGCATTATCAGTACAACACTGATCTAGCACCCAATCGCACCCAGCTGCAAGACATGACTCAACGCAATGACGAGTCATTCAAAGAATACACCCAACGTTGGAGAGAGCTTGCAGCTCGTGTCCAACCTCCTCTTCTTGATAAGGAGATGATTAATATGTTTATGGGAACTCTTCATGCTCAATATATGGAGAAAATGGTAGGATCCAACTTCCCAACTTTTGCTGAGGTTATCTCTGTGGGAGAATGAATTGAGAGCCAAATCAAGAAAGGAAAGCTACCTTGCGCTGCCAATGCTTCAAGTGGGATGAAGAAACCTTATCCTAACCTCCCAAAGAAGCCAGAAGGGCAGACCAACGCCGTAATGGAAGGAAGAGGACACAGGACACGTCCGTATGCTCCTATGCCTTATCATCAGGTTGCCGCTGTCATCCCAACACCATATCAACCACCGTATCAGCAACCCTATCAACAACAATATCAGCAGCCTTATCAAAAGCCAGCTTATCAACAACAACATCAGAATCAACAGCAATGTGTTCCACCACAACGTCAACCTAACCAGCAGAGGGCAAGGAGACCAGAAAGACATTTCAATCCTTTTCCAGTACCATATAGCACGATCCTTCCTTACCTGCTAAAGGATGGATCAATTGTTTTGAAGGAGCTAACACCTGCAACTCCACCTTACCCACCAGGTTATGACGCCAATGCTCACTGCGAGTATCACATGGGTGCCCCAGGGCACACAGTGGAGAATTACAAGGCTTTGAAACACAAAGTCCAAGACCTGATTGACAGTAAGGCAGTTACTTTCACACCAGTTAGGCCAAATGTCGTGACAAATCCCATTGTTGAAAAGTATATCTTCGGCAAATATTTTTATATCGTATCCACAGAGATTGGTTGTTATTACTGCCGTTCTATAATCCAAATTGTTATAAGTTTAGAAAGTAGCAAAGTTGTTTGTTTGGAAAGTTATCTTTTGAGTAAAATGTCACTAAAAACAGTAAAATGGTTTTAATCAAATGTAAAAGCTTGGCAAGATTGGAGTTCACTATTCCAAATGCTTATGATTCCTTATGATAACTATATAGATTTAAGATTATTGATAATGTTCAAGTATCCTCTCAATGTCATTTATGTCTAAATGATATTGTGATAATCACTATATTGATCCTTAGACGATCTCTCCACCTAACTATCAATATAACAATCTTTAATGGTTGATACCAATGAAGAGTAATGAACAAATCTATCTCTACAACTTATTCACTACTTGAAAATCTATTTTATGTCAAGACTCAAATAATCTCTTTCAACAACTACTCGAATCTGATTTTCAACTTAGGGCAAAAATAGCATTCAATACATCAACAATCTTCTATCATATATATGAATCAAATGGAATACATAAACAAATGAGAATAACTACTACCTCCAATCTTGACAAAATGGGGTTTAGCTCCTCATCATCATTTTGAAAGTAAAAATGCAATGGAAGAGAAAACTCTGTTTTCTCTCTTACAAAATATATCTCAATGTGTGAATAATAATGAATAATTTAGAATAATATGTTCTCCTATCCTAAAAGGGTTGACATTTCCTTAATTGATCACTTACATCCCAAGCAGAAAAGCTATCCCAAGGCAGACACCAAAATGGCAAAAACAGCTGGTCATGAAAAACAGCACCCTTGGCCCAAAATTAGCTTGCTGGATTCGCAGCCTTCGCGGCGCGAAGGAGGTTCGCGGCGCGAACTGAAGCTATCTCAGCTTCCTTGCTTTGCAAGATTCATCCAAAATCTTCCATATTATGATGTTGCATTCCAAAACTCTCTTGCCCAAAAATTCTACAAAACTAACAAATATGTGAAATAACTATTCAAAACAAAATAAATTGAACCTAATTACATTTATACAAAATAGTGAGAATAAAAGTGTGTAATTACATCAAAACTTGGTAAAAGGGACCAATAAAATGATGTAAAAAGTAGTACTAATTGGTCCCTAACACCCATGTCGGCGCATGCAGAGCATAATGAAGCGTGAAGATAAAGCTTCCCACCGGCCTGAACAAGCAAAGCAGTTCCGCCAGTGAATCAAGTGATGAAGACCCGCTTATTTGAATGAAGGCGATCATTATGCCATTTTTACCATTTCGCATTATTGTAATTAGTTCTTGTTTGTCTAAGTACTGTACGCTTTAAACATTGTTATTTATATTTGGTCTTGTTAATGGGATGATTATGCATGTTTTGAATTAATCCTTCATGTTTACCCATATCATTTATTTGCAAAGCACAGACACATACTTCTCCACTTCACCCTCTTTATCACACTATTGTTAGTAAATGTTGGAAGGAGGATGACAAAAACAAAATACTCATAATTGTTGATTGTATGCTTTTGGATAAAACCTTGCTGATGATGTACAAGCATTGTTTCAAAATCCTAAACACTAGAGAGATAAGGAGTTAATCCCTAGTCAACCACTTCGAACCTAGAAGTAGGAGTTTCTTTCGGATCTAAAAAAAACCCTTACATTAAACCTGGGGCAGGGTAGTGTTTAGTTAATCTGACTATGCATTCAAATCACAAGATGAAATATCCAGTATGTGGATCAACTACATGCCATTCTTCGCACACATCCTAAAGCGTCGAAGGAACCTTGCAAAATCCAAAAGTTATGTTGCTTGTTCTCCGAATGACCAACGACTTGGCAGTCACATTCTAAAAAAGGGAAATCAATCAAAAAAAGAGCCCGCTAAGTCCAACACCCTAAAAAGAGACTTAGGCAAAAAACTGGGGCAATCCCGATGGATTAGAGCTTCAAAAAGCGGTCCATGCAACAGTTAGGGATCAAAACAAAAATCAAAAGAGACAATGAAAGTGCTCAACAAAATAAAACAAGATTTGGTGACCACCATACCCAAATCAAAGGGTCACCAATATCTGTGAAGAACAAAATAGGATGACTGCCATTTCAATAGATCTTACACTGCTGTACTCGCATAAAAGAAAATGTGTGTCGAATTAACCGAACGTAGGATTGGAGATCATCATGAAGAAGGGGTGGGTTGAAATAAATTTTGAGCCTTATATCCTTTTGTTTCAATAACCATGAACCAAGCTACGTTACAACCCTCAAAAGACCTAACTGAAGTAGGGTTTATTTTGAAAGCATACCACATCAAGGTTGCGTAAACTGACTCCTAGAGATTTACTAATCTTCTATTCTCACTATATCACTCACACACTAGCTCAAATCGACACTGCGTTTGGACACATGGTCCACTCGTCATACATTACCACAACACTTCCAAAATGAATGATTGTTTTTCTCAAAACTCGCATAACCATTGCATTAAAATCACCATTTCTTGGATAACAATTCTTAATTGTCAGTCAGTACTTGACATCGAGAAAATTCCAACAAGGGGCAATTCAAGAGGCACTTTATCGTTGGTGCTGACACGAATCAAGACCATCCTATAAATCAGGGGCATGGCATCCTTTTGATTATGTTGACTTAGGAAGTAGTCAGTACAAGACAAATCTCCAAGCATCGGTTGATCAGGGAGGAAAAACACTTCAATACTCAGTATGTCTGAGGCAAGTCTCTCAAAGGCTAATTAGGGATGGATCGTTGCAAGAGTCAGACATTGGAAAAAACAAACTCAGACCACGCCATGAGATAATCACTCCTAAGGTTTCCTTTCAAGGAGAATCCCTTTGAACACCCTACATAATGGGGCAAGGAGCGAATTCCCTCCGTATCTCCAAGTCAGTCAAGCAGACTACGTCAGACGTTGGAAACTACTTGAATTCACAACAAAAATGTCAAAAGTTCATACTGGTACAATATCACATCTTGACAAGAATCTTAGGGGCACGTCAAAGGCATAATCATTGTACGTTGATCACGTCGCTATGCTCAGTTACAGGCTGGCCAAACATCTTAGAAGAAGAAATCGAGATCTTCTATAAGACAAAGACACAACGTATCAGCAAGAAATCAAACTTGGGGCACCAAGAGCATCCACACCCGTTGTGTGTTTATCACATCATCAACTACCGAGTGTCGGGCAGTAAAATCCTGTCACCAATCAAAAGTCCAATCTATATCGACAATTACCCCAAAGCCAAAGTCCACATTGCTGGCACCCACACAAAATCAAATACAACCAACATTGGGTTCCAAAAAATACATCGCCTTTGAAAGGGGGGTCAATCCCAAACAAACCAATCATTCTTCGCATTCAAACATGCATCACATGCATACATAGTGCACACGTGACGTTTATGCATATAACACAAATCAAGATCCAGGGTTTAGTCATATGCACCCAGGCCAACCCTCAGTTGAGTCACTGTCAATTCTTCTAAGTGAGTTCCTACCCTATTATCAGGCGTTCCCCATTGAGTCACATCTTTCAACCTTTTGTTGATAAGACGTTATCCTCAGCTAAGTCAAACGTTGTTTCTTTTAAACACCCATCTTGTTTCGCGTTGAGCGTCCCTCAATGAGTCGTTTCCTGTAACCTTCTGTTGATGGAAACTACATCTCCCCAGAGAATATTTGTTCTGCAACTTTTTTTCGTTGATACTCCAAGCAAGTCTTACCTAGTAATGTTCCAATACTACCCGACAAGTCGGGTTTACTGAACTTTGACAGTAGCCTTATTTTTCTAATATTTTTCTCACTATCATCCTTTTGGTGAAAGTCCATTGAGGAATAATATTAATCATCACCCTGTTTACGATAACCGTCATCCTTTTGGTAATGGTAAATCCTTGACATTTGTGATCTTACCGTCATCCTTTTGGTGCCAAAAATTTTGGTCCAACCTTCATCCTTTTGGTGAATGGTGACCCATCATTATTAAAGCTTATTGTCATCCTTTTGGTGGTAACAAGTGTTATCGTTTGATCTTACCGTCATCCTTTTGGTGTCAACGATCCTTGAGGTTTTGGTCCGGCCTTCATCCTTTTAGTGAATGGTAACCTCTGCAATTATTACAGCCTACTGTCATCCTTTTAGTGTCGGCGATTCTTGTGGTGATGAGGATCATTGTCATTTTGGTTCAACCATCATCCTCTCGCTGATGGTAATCTCTGTTGTTATGTCTAATCATCAGCCTTTTGGTGATGACGTCCAGTTCAATTTAAATATTCATCCTTTTGGTGATAGAGATTATGGAATCTGGTTTAAGCTGTCATCCTTTTGGTGATTGTGACCTAAGGAAAGTCCAATCCCAATGTCATCCTTTTGGTGTCAGCAATATTTGAAGTTATTATCACTTATTGTCATCCTTTTGGTGGTAACGAGTGTCGAAGTTATGGTCTCACCTCCATCCTTTCGGTGATGGTGACTGTTGACTTACTATCATCCTTTTGGTGATAACGAGTCTTGTTGTTTGTAGTACCTTCATCCTTTTGGTGATGGTGATTGTCGACTTATTATCATCCTTTTTGGTGATAACAAGTTTTGTTGTTTGATCCTACCCTCATCCTTTTGGTGACGGTGATCAGTAAAAGTTATCAACTTATTATCATCCTTTTTGGTGGTAACGAGTTTTGTTGTTTAAACCTACCTTCATCCTTTTGGTGACGTTGACCATTTGAGTTATAGACTCATTATCATCCTTTTGGTGATAACAAGTTTTGTTTTGATCTTACCTTCACCCTTTTGGTGATGGCGATCATTAAGTTTGTTTCAGCTTATTATCATCCTTTTGGTGATAACGAGTTTTGAAGTTTTGTCCTTATTATCATCCTTTTGGTGATAACAAGCTCTGTTTGTTTGATCTTACTGTCATCCTTTTGGTGTCAGTGATATTTAAGGTTATTGACTTATTATCATCCTTTTGGTGGTAACAAGTTATGTTGTCGATCTTACCTTCATCCTTTTGGTGATGGTGATCGTTTGAGTTTATTTGACTTATTATCATCCTTTTGGTGGTAATAGGTTGTGTTTTTTGATCTTACCTTCATCCTTTTGGTGATGGTGATTATTTTGACTTATTGTCATCCTTTTGGTGGTAACAAGTTTCGTTGCTTGACCATACCTTCATTCTTTCGGTAATGGTGATCATTGAAAATTATTTGACTCATTATCATCCTTTTGGTGATAACAAGTTTTGTTGTCGGATTTTACCTTCATCCTTTTGGTGATGGTGATCTTTGAAGTTGATGAGTTAACTATAATCTTTTTGGTGGTAGTCTTAATATTATACTCTCGGCTTGGTTATTTATCTCACCATCATCCTTTTAGTGATGGCTACCTTTGCAACTTGATTTATCCATCATCCTTTCGGTGATAACGATCTTGGAAATCATGGTGAATTTCTATCAACCTTTGATGGGGGCGATTAACTCTACTGTCATCCTTTTGGTTCTAGAAAGCCTGTTCAGTTTTAGTCCCACATTTGCCTTTACACCAATAACGACCTTTGCAAGGTTTGAATGTCGACGCGAGGGTTGACATTGATTTGGAATTCTACCCCTATTACCTTGTTGCACTTGGAATCCATTGCATTTTCCTTCTGCATTTCTCCATTGCATTTCAAAAGGACAAAATTCGGATCTTTTTTGTATTTAATTATCTTCCACCAAGAATGTACGAAGACTGTTGTCGTTCACACCTTCTGGTTCAAGGTAATTAAATAGGGGCAACTGTCATACCCCAATTTTGTCCTACCCCGATACAATTTTCATTTGATCCATGACCCTACTGCATATGCATACATTCATTATTTCTAAAAAAAAAAAAAAATAGGGTAACCGGTTACACAGACCCAAAATTGAGTTTTTGGCCATTTTTGACTGGGTAACCGGTTACCCTAATTAGGGTAACCGATTACACCTGCGCAGGCAGCTGTAATAAGTCTGTTTTTTACACAGTGTGCTTTTTGGATCACCCCCTCTTTCCACCAACTTTACCTATAAATAGAGGTACTATTTCCCCTCATTTTTCAAGCTTCCTAGCCCCCAAAAGTTTTGTCCAAGTACCATTTACTCACCTCTCTAAATCTAAGCCAAAACAAAAAATCTTTCTCTCTTAGAAAAGTCACCCTACCAACTTTTTGTCCACTTTCATATTTTTTTTCAAAACTTCTTACTCTCTAACACTCATAACTCAGCTCCTTCACTATACTTCCACCATAAACACTTTCATCCCAAACCCCTTGCTCTATATCCAAGCTCAACACCACTTCAACCTACCCTTTTTCAACATTTTTGGGTAATGATTTTAGCTTAAACTTTGTTAACTTTTTGGTTCTGTTTTTGTGTTGAAAATGATTGTTTATTCTTGTTTGATTTTTGAGAGGTTTTAGACTCAAGCTTGTAAAAAATGGTTAACTTTGGTTTACATCTTTTTTTTGGGATTTCTTGCTCTTGCTACTTCTATCCACTATCTTTAATCAAACTTAGTATTTTGTTTCATTTGCTATTTATTGCGGACTTGTTTTCACATCTATTTGGTTGATGAGATCTATTATGTCATGGCTATGGTTGTTTAGAGTGGATAAAACCTTCAATGTTTCAAACCTATTAATGATTGATCAATAGATCCTTCATGATACTTTGAGGCATTGATAGGTTGCCTCTATTTCAACCATGTTTGGGTCATTTGATACATAGATGAAACCATTTTTCTTTACATTTTTTTGTCATCATTTAATATTTATTGTTGACTTGTTGTTACATTTATTTGGTTGATGAGTTCTATTGAATCATGACATGGTTGTTTAGAGTTGATTAAATCTTCAATGTTTCAAACCTATTAATGGTTGATCAATAGATCATTCATGATACTTTGAGGCATTGATAGATTGTCTCTATTTCACCCATATTTGAGTCATTTGATGCATGGATGAAACCATATTCTCTATATTAATCTGCTAATCCATTTGCTTATTGTTATTCTACTAACTGCTAACATTTATATTATTGCACTTTAATTCCTTGCAATTTATTTTATTGTTACTAACCATTAACTACTACCTTCCAACATTTACATTATTTCACTTTACTTCCTTGCAATTTATTTTATTGTTCATTTACATTCACTAACCATTATTATTGTGTTATTACCATTCTTTATCTTGTGATTTACTTTTATGTCATTACCTTGTAATTTATATTCAAGTACTCATCATCATCATCATTGTACAAACTCATCATGCATGTTCACTTACTTGTTATTTATTTTATTGTCATCATACATTAAAAATAACAAAAACATGATAAAATGATAAAGACAAAAAATATTCACTCCACTCTTGATCAACTTGGACTTAGAGGATTTCATCTTAGGACCTTTGCTTGGAAGTCTTCTTTTACTCTTTGTGATATTTTGTAAACACTTGGATTTTCATCCGTAACTTACATGCATATTGTAAGAATGACATCATGGCACCACCTCAGGGGGACATGTTTGTAAGACCATTATCCTTTGTTTAGCATAGGTCACTTTTGCACACAAAAGGCTTTCTCTTGGGCTATCTTACAATGAGATTCTTTATTTTCTTGTTGGTTATTTTTGCATTCACGTTGCATAAGCTAAAATTCATAAGCAATCTCATTTCGAAACCATTTTCATAATTCAATTCATACGCACATGTAAATACAAACCTCGGTCAATATCGAGTGCGCCTTTTCCAAATCAATTTAAAACACCTTTGTAAGTCGATCGCTTTTAAAGCATCACCATCAACCTTACATAGCTTACTATTGGGCTTTCTTACAATGAGACCTATTCGATTTTTATCGAGTAGAAGAGCAATACACTAAATAAATTCACTTCATTCAAAACACAAATCTAAAACCTCGATCCAACGTCGAGTATTTTCTCTCAAACTCAATTGAAATACCCCGATTAAATCAAAACATTTTTTACAATAAGGAGTTGACTTTGAGTTTTCAACTTCACTCCTCAATTGGACGAATACGAGTTCTCTTATCCGATCAGTCAAACAATTGACATTTTTCCACAAATATATAACTTGGTCAAATCATTCCCAATCAAAACTATATTAAAAAGGAGATGATCTTGAACCTTCGATTCCTCTCCTCAAATGCTTGGATATGAGTTGTCTTACTCAGCCATTCAAGTATCTGTCGTTTACTCTAAAAATACATCAACCATACCCAAACCTATTTTCATAATCACTCAGATGAAAAAGAAAGCAGTCTAGAGTCTTCTATTCCCTTTCCCGATTATTAGAGTACGAGTTGTCTTACTCGGTTATCCAAGTATTCGTCATCCGTTTAAAATAACTTAATCATCATTAAGATCCTTTCACAATTAAGGGTGAAAAAGAAAGCAATCTAGAGTCTTCTATTCCCTTTCCCGACTGTTAGGATGCGAATTGTCTTACTCGACTATCCGAGTAATCGTCATCCAACAAAAATATCTCAACACATCAAATATATTCTCCTCGCCCTCGCACGATCATAACCAATCAAACAAAACACCCAACACATTAATTCAACTTGTCACCTCCGTGTGATCAAAACTCTTTTAAAAAAAAGAACACTATTTAATCCTTTCTAATGCGCACAACAAGCTAGCGCTTAAGCCTCCGCCAAGAGTAGATAAGCCAACGTTTAACCTTTAGGATGTGATCCAAACAATTGTTCATTAAAAAACACCAACCAACCGTAGTTCCCGAACTACGAATGCTCTGATTTCCTTATTACCATAAGGATACGTAGGCAGGAGGTTGCTGTATCTTCGCGAGCACACTAATAAAAAACCTCCCCTTTCTCCTTTTCGAGGTTCTCATCCATTTCTATTTTCAACATTTTATAACCCAAAGATAACAAACAAACATAAATTAACACTCTAAACACACATTAGAACTAAAAGGTTCCCGTTGAGTACAACAGACGCAAGGGGTGCTAATACCTTCCTCTTGCGTAATCCAATCCCGAACCCGAATATGGTTGTGACAACCATTATTCCATTTCCTAAAGGTTTTATCGATATTTTCCTATCCTTTCATTGGGATAAATAAAGTTCGGTGGCGACTCTGTTCGAACATAAATTTTTCCGCGACCATCGCGAGGAATCGTATTTTTTCGAGATTCGACACATATTCCTTCTATTCAAATATCTGATGTCTTGGAAATTGAGATGGCCAAGTCTATAATGCCATATCCATTCATCTTTGTTGAATGTTATTGCAAGACACTTATGTTCCATCACATTTAGCTCAATCTTGAAGGTTCTATTCTGAGACATTAGAGCCTTCAAGATCAACCTTCCATTTGAGTCGAGAACTCTTATAATCTTGTCTTTGAATGACACCTTGTAGTTCTTTTCCACTAACTGTCATATGCTGAGCATATTGCTCTTCATGCCTAGTATGTACAACACATTTGAAATTACCGACCTCTTGCCATCTTTCCTTATAATTAGAACATCACCAACACCTTCAGCTGCTAGAGTGTTGTCATTTGCAAATTTCACCATGTTCTTCATTGAGGGCTTTATGTTGACAAACCAATCTTTCCTTCCAGACATGTGTGGTAAGAATCCTGAGTCCAAGTACCATTGGTCCTTCAATCTCTCTTCATCTCTCGTTGTAACCATCAACAACATCTTTTCTTCTTCATGTTTTGCCAGCTTTGCATTAGTTTCTCGATACTTATGCTTTTCTGGACAATCACTAGAATAATGACCATGTTTCTGATAATTGTAACACTGAATGTGACTCTTGTATGACTTTTGACCACCACATTTTCCTCTACCTGCAGCACCACCTCTTTGGTTGCCTTGATTCCAGGGTTTTCTCTGATTTGACCTGTTTCCTTCTTGCTAATTTCGACCAGTCAAATTGTTCCTCATCTGCCTTTGTTGTCATTCCAGCTTCCTTTGCCTTTCCTTTCTTTTGCTGATTGTCATTCCAAATTCTGAAATCATAAAAAAATGTTTTAATAGTATTATTTATTACATTTAAAATTTGAAATCTTATTTATATTATTATTATTTATTATAAATATTTTTTTTAATTATTATTTATAAAAAATTTAAAGAATTAATTATTTATTTATTAGTTATAATTAGCAAAATAATATATTGCGGACTATCAATTTTCTATATGCGCCATAATTTTTTATTAGTTTAGCAGATCGCAAATTCCTTGATTCACAGGTTTTAAAGGTCGCGTGACCATAATATATTTATTTTAGAAATTATATACTAATAAATTATTAATTAATTATTGAATTTTTTTTATAAATAATAATTCAATAAATTTATTTAAATTAAATAATAAAAAATAATAATATAATTAAGATTTTATAAGTTAAATATAATAATAAAATATTAAAATAATTTTCAAAGATTTTAGAATTTAAATATAATAAATAATAACTTTAAATTAATATTTTAGTTGACATGACAAAATTATCTCATATGTCCCTACGATGATATTGCCATATCATAAGTGAAGTTCCCAACTAATCAAATCTAAAGGGGACAAAAAATTCAAAAAAATATCAAATATGTCAAAAGATTAATTTTTCTGTCTTAATGCAATTTTTTGTCTCTTAAATTAATTTAATATTTCATTTTGATCCCTTAACTAAAAAACGTTACATAGTAGTCTTTTAAAAACTATCCCATTACTCAAAATGGTCCAGCCATTATTTTTTTTGAAAAAAGCGTTAATTTGACCCATATGACAATATTGATAGATATTTAATATCTGATCTGACTTGTTTGTATTATTTTTTAATTTTATTACTTAACTTATTTTTAGTCTTATTATTGAAATTATTTTTAGTTTGACACAGTTTTATATTTGGAACCCTAGGTCATATTTTGAAACCTATTTCATGAAGACAAAGACGAAGAAGAGCGACAAATAAGAGGAACAACAAAGGTTGTTGAAGAGATACAAATATTGTTAAAGACACAACAAATATTGACCTTCATTGTTCGTTTTCAGTCTTATAATCAATTTACGATTACTAAAGTTTTAATTTTTCTGGATTTTTTTCAAATCTAACAAATGAGTCTTATTCTTGTTCATGTTTTTTTTTCTTCTTTTTTTTATAAATTTCAGTTTTCATGAATTTTTCTTCGGATATAACAAATAGGTCTTATTTTTGTTCGTGTTTTTTTATAAAGTTTTAGTTTTTATGGTTTTTTTTTCTAGATTTAGCAAATGAGTCTCTCATTTATTGATATATTTATTTTATATTGTACGTTTCAGAACTTCATATTGTACCAGGAGTTTTACTAATTTGTGGATAAGTTGAAATTTAATTGAAATTTAATAAGATACTTTGATATGTTTCCAATCACCTTTGAAAACATACTTTAGTAGTATTTGAAAGTTTAACTATCTTATTCTGGCTGCTAAGGAATCCGAAGAGCACCTTGAGATGGAAGTAATATTCTTACTATCCTTTTAGGTTGTATATATATTTTTTTCATACTTTTTTGATATAATCTACGAATATTCTCTAAGTCTTAAAACCACCAATATATATATATATATATATAATTAAAAATTATGCGGGGATTAATACAGAACAATGAAATTGTGTCATTAATACAATGAAAAAGTGTACGGGGTTTATGAAATCAAACGTGTTATTCCAATGATTTTGGTTATGTTTAATTATCCTCTTTCTATCTCCTCTAAATATTTTGATTGTATATGTGATACTGTATCTTTCAGGAAGATCCACCCGTGAAAAAATTATTTACGGACAATCTTGAAAAATTTAAAGTTGAAACAGATAAAGGAGACAAAGGAGAGACTAATGGCATTACTATGGACACCATAATCTTATCATTTGGAAAGATTGCAGAAGAATTAAAGTTGAGAAGCGAACATATTGAAGATAAGTTTGATGAATTTTTGGATTTAATTGATGAATTTATTTCTCCTATCTCTAAAAAAAATACTTGAAGCCAAGACAAATATAATGGCTATTGTTGAGCACATGAAAATCATGAAAGAAGAGGCAAATAGTGTGGCAAAGTTGATCGAAGAAAATGATAGTATCTATTTTTCTAATGAAGTGGGATTTGAAGATTTCATGTGGTATTGAGACACCGGTTGGGTTGAGGATCTTGTCTCTAGTATTGACTTTTGCAATCATGGCAAGATGATGCTAATGATTTCAGAAGAAATGAGGATGATTTTAGTGAAGGGCTTTTGAAGAGATGTTATTGGTTTTATTAAAGAGATGCTAGTGTAATAGTTTTGAAATTATTAGGATAGTCAAACTATATAGTTGTGTTTATGCAATGTTGATGAGATTATTTGTACTTTGGATTTGAACAATTATAACAATGAGGATTTTTTAGATGAAAACATTAAGAAATAAATGATTGATTTTGATTTATGTGTTTTTCATTCACAAGTGTTTTAGGGTGATTTTATTGGATGTGTATGTTTGATTCTGCATGAAAATTGACTAGTTATATTTTTTAATATATTATTAACGATTTGCGGAGGTTTTTACCTCTGAAAACAAAACCCTTTAAATCAGTTTATAATACATTTTCTTAATTAAGAAACTAATATATAACTTTTTTTTAGTTAACATATTATTAACGATCAAATTGACTAACAGTTTTTTTAAGAGACTAATATATAATTTTTTTTAATTAAAAAATTAGATGAAACATTAAATTAATTTTAGGGACTTCGAAATAAATTATGCGGAAGAATAAAATCCACACAAAGAATAAAAACCTGTGATTAATTCAGAATATAAAATATTTTAAATTAGCACTGCCTTAGAGTTATTCTCATAAAACAAATGTTATCAATTAAAACAAAAACATTAAATTTTTTAAACAAGTACATCAAATAAACTAATTAATTTTTTAAAAATGAATAATAAATACTCATTAAAATGTATAATTTTTAGTAAGTAATATTTATTCCATTTTTACACAACATATCTAAGAACACTATTTAAAAAATCCACAAAAATTAAAAACAATAGTTGAGAAAAGAAAGCGTGTTGATTTAAGTTAGAAAAAAAACCCTAAGAAGTAAATAAAGATCAAGTTGACATAGTTGTACTTGTAGTTATAGTTCTAGTTATTATATTTCCAAAGTAAAAGTTAAGTTAGGCACTTTCTCTCTCTTTCTCTCTCTTTTCTCTTTTTCTTGTTTCTCTTTCTCTCTTACGCACAGAACTCAGAAAGAAAAACTCACACCACCAACTCTCATCGCATCAATCAAACGCAATCCTTTCTGATCCAACCAACCCGCATTCACCAAAATGGATTCCCGCTCACCTCCACCACCACCAACCATGATGGTGGGACCCACATCTTACGCTCCGACTAACACCTCCATGATCAGCCCTAATTCCTCCACCACCAACATCATGTCTCCGGCCACCGCTCGTTTTCCTTTCACCTCGCAGCAGCAACCGGACCCGTTCGCCGTCACTCACGACAGCCCTTCTTCGCCGTCCACCCTCGCCAAGAAAAAGCGTGGCCGGCCGAGGAAATACTCCCCGGACGGTAACATTGCCCTTGCTTTGGCTCCGAATCGAGTTTCTTCCCCTGCCGCTGCTACATCCGCTTCTGCTGGAGATTCGGGAAACGCGGAGGCTCCTGCCAAGAAACATAGAGGAAGACCTCCTGGCTCTGGGAAGAAACAGTTAGATGCGCTTGGTACTTGTTTGTTATTGCTTTTTTTTGGTTATGGTTTTTAACTTAAGTGCTTATTTGAATATAGCTGATTGTGATTATTTTTTCTTTGTTTTGTTCTGTGAAGGAGCTGGTGGGATTGGATTCACTCCACACGTAGTCTTGGTGGAGTCTGGTGAGGTAATTTTATTCAATTTCTGGTTTATATTGCTGTTACATTATTGTTGGTAATTTTTCTGACTTGAGTTTTTGAAATTACACTTTTTGATTAGTATATTTCAGACAGAGGTAAAGTTAATAGATCCCGGTGAAGACAAACATTGGATGGAATGGTTTTATTCCTAAAATTACTTAGAAAATAAGAATAAGAAGCATAAAAATCGCATATTCTGTCTGGCTCACTCGATTCACCTTCTGCATGTGACATTTGCATTGCATGACAAATCTAGAGTCACTTGTTGGTAGGATATATCCAATGAATCTCATGTGAATGCTCTGTAAAGTTGATAGCTCTTGTTGATGTTATGGGGTGATACTTCGTTTGATTTTTTAGCTGGGGTATTAAAGTTTTAGTTTTTAAGATTTTTTAGTTATTGGGTTGTACAAATTGCACTGTTAGTTTTTATGTTGATAGCGGAACGGAAGGAACCGCGGGATGGAGTTTTTGCACTTACCACTTGATTGTTACTTATGAAGACAATCTTGTGATGATTATTGTCTTGTCATTTATTTATATTTTTGCAGACTAACTTCAATGGTATTGCTCTGAGGTTTTTTTAGGGATTTTAATCTTTTTGGTGATGGAAATAAAGTCCTCAAATCAGTATTGTTCAACTAGTTATACTGTGCATACAGATAGTCCTCAAATTCAGATCCTCGTGCTACAAGGAATATACTAATTTTATTCTTTATGTTCATGTTGTTCCTTTTACTTTCCTATATAGCTCTAAAAGCTTTCCTTTATTGCATGCAAAATTGCTATCAATGGCTTGTTCCATAGCCAGTCCACTTAATAAGCCATCTATCGTCGAGTTCATCAAATTCCTTATATTTGTTGCTGCGAAGTGTGTGTTAATTTTGGGTATCTTATTTAATCTATTTGAGAATTTAAGAGGTGTATTTATTTCTTATAGTTTCTGTTTTGAATAGTGATTTTGAGATTATTAATTAACATTATTGCATAGGGTCCCACTCAGAAAGGAAGTAAGTAACTTATAGCATTTGCTTGCAGTTTCTGTTTTGCTCAAGCAGCTAAATAGTTTATTTGTTCTTGGTTTAAATCTATTGTTTTAAGTTCCTATCAGTAGGGTTTGTGTACATTCCACTTTTTATAAACAATTCTCACCAGAATGCTTCTGTTGTTTACAGGACATTACGGAAAAAGTTATGGCCTTTAGTCAGTCAGGCCCTCGAACAGTTTGTATTCTTTCTGCCAATGGTGCAGTCAGCAGTGCAACCCTTCGACAGCCATCTGGTGGTATTGCAAGATACGAGGTACAATTTATATTCATTGAGAATGTAATCGGTATTTGTTTATTATTTTATCCGTTCTTATACGTAACTTTGGATGGATGCTTTCTTTATTCTATGAGTGCAATATTACAGTATAAAGTAGTGGCCTCTTTTTTTTTTTTGCTCTTTTATCTTTTCTTTTTAAACCTATCTTTACCTGGAAAAGGTGCTTTTGAACTTCTGTTTCTGTTGTTGTGGATGGAACTGGGATCTTATAATGAGCATGCCACAGCCCAATAATAAAGCTTCCTAGAGGAAATTTGACTGCGTTGCAAGGATATACACAAAATTTGAGGAGCTTGTTGCACAATTACTTTTGTGTTTTTTAGTGCACGGCCTTGCATTCCCATTTACTGCTAGTCTAATGTTGATCCCTCAATGGAGGACCTCTTTCTCCTGAGAAGTTTAAGGCTGTTAAACATGAAGGTAATTAAGTAAGGTTATAGGATTTCAACATGGTTTCTCTGGAGTGTTTAGTATGGCCTTGACTTCTTGGAGTGGTCTCTCAGTGACCTCAGAAGAATGTGTTATGGTCTCTTGTCTGGGATTGTGTTGACACAGTCCTAGACGCGGACGCAGTAGAAGCTTTCCTTCCACCTATGGTGAAGGCAAGAGCGGGCTCGTCATTGACATAGTATCTTCTTGAATTCATAAGTATTTTTGATATTGTGCTTGTCCTTAAGCCCAAATTTGGGATAATTCTCGCGAAACTGATCAAAAGGTTTCCATGTTTCAGCTTTCGGAGTATATCCTTCCCCCTTGATTAACAATTTTTTAATTCCTTTATTATTCTACTATAAAGAGCTGCTTTGGGAGTAGGTAAGGCCTTGCCATCGAACACTTGGGATAAGTTGGCTTTTCGGTTTGAAATAGCAGAACCATAGTTGACGCTTCTACTAATATTATCTCGTCCCGTAAGCATTCACCATGAGCACTTCAGTTTGCATTCAAATGCTCGAGCCATATTCATAGAAACTTCGAGATTTTCTGGTTGTTCAAGTTCAATGTCTATATTTTCAATTCATCGACCTGCCAACCGTTAATAAGTCCACTTTTTTTCTAGGCTTAAGATCATAGGTTATGGCAAGCAAGAATTAAAACTGACGGTGATAATCTTCCACAGATTCAACTTGCTTGAAGTTGGTGAGTTCTCCCAATGAATTATTACTCATAGGTGGTGTGAACCATATATGACATCATTCTTTAAAGCGTTCCCACAATGTTCTGGGTTCTTCTTCCTCCATTTGATTGAAGCATAGTTGCGCTTCTCCTATTTAATAAAACTAAAACACTGCCAATCTCACCTTGTCTGGTTTAGAAAAAACCCGTCACAGTGCCTCAACCACCCAAATGGGTACCCTATTCCATCATAAGTAGGGAGTTCCATTTTGGAATAGCGGGGAATCATGTCTCCCGCCATTTGCAAGTTGTTTTGTCTCTGATCATTTTTGTTGCCACTACTATTTCTGGCATCTCTTGAGTTGTTTTTTCTTGAACCTTTATTCGCTCCTTAAACTATTATGGAGAGGTTAGCTATCAGCTCTTCTAGAGCAGTCTGTATGGCTGCCATTTGTTCCATGAAATTCTTCATGATTGATGCTAAATCTGCGTCATCCATGGTCCCTTGCCTGCGATCATGTTGACACAATCCTAGACGCGGTAAGAGGTTTCCTTCGGCCTATGGTGAAGGTAGAAACGGACTTATACTTGATAGAGTCTCTTCTTGAATTCACACGTATTTTTGTTACTAATTATTGATGAGTTTTATTGCCAATCATAATGCCTTTAAATAGGCTTACAATAGAAGAGTCCTAATTAAATTAGTCCGGTAACTACTTTTCCCTAAAATTATTGTTGTAATTGTATGTCTGTGTGTCTAATATGATCACATATGCTGTATATTTATATGCAAAAGAGGTATACACAATAGGTAATAATATAATTTACACATATTACTAATTGAATATCAATAAATACTTATTGATTGATAACGGATTCTCAACACTCCCCCTCAAACCGGATCGTATATGTTGTATGATCTGAGCTTGTTACAAATATAATTCACTCGAGAACCCGTGAGAGATTTGGTAAACATATCAACCAGTTGATCTTTAGATTTGACAAATTTTGTGGTTATTTCTCCTGACAGTACCTTGTCTCTTACATAGTGATAATCTATTTCTATGTGCTTGGTCCGTTCATGGAAAATCGAATTGGATGCACTGTGAAGTGCCACTTGATTGTCGCATGAGTTTTGTGGCCTGAAGGTCTCCCAACCTAAGTTCTGAGAGCAAATTCTTAAGCCATGCAAGTTCTTTCGATGCTGCTGCCATAGCACGATATTCAGCTTCAACACTAGATAATGCAACTGTGTTTTGTTTCTTGCTCCTCCATGAGATCATATTTTCTCTAATAAGAACACAATATCCAGAAGTGGATCTCTTATTCGACGGTGATCCTGTCCAGTCTGCATCTGAATAACACGTGATTTTAGCATCACCCTTATCTTCATATAATATGCCTCTTCCTGGTGTATTCTTTATATATATGAGAATCCGAATAACTGCATTCTAATGAGTATCATAAGGAGCGTTCAGGAACTGACTCATAATGCTCACTGCAAAAGTAATATTTGGTCTGGTGACGGTAAGATAATCGAGTCTACCCACAAAATGTCGATATCTTTTTGGGTCTTTCAACAGCTCCCCCTGACTCGGAAGAAACTTGAAGTTGGGATCCATATGAGTATCAATCGGACGACAGTCAAGCATACAAATTTCAGTTAGGATGCCTAATGCATTTTTACGTTGGTTAATTGCAATGCCTGATGAGGACTGAGCAACTTCAATACCTAAGAAGTATCTGAGTGGACCCAAATCTTTTGTCTGAAATTTTTTGAAAAGATGAGTTTTGAGTTGTTGGATACCTTCTGTATCATCTCCAGGGATAACAATGTCATCAACATAGATCATAAGAAAGATATGCTGACTGGTGGAAGAATGAAGGAAGAAAGCAGAGTGATCTGCTTCACATCTAGTCATACCAAACCGTATCAAGGCAGAACTGAATCAACCAAATCAAACACGTGGAGATTGTTTCATTCCATAAAGGGAACGATGAAGCCGACAAACAAGTCTTGAATTGTCAGGAACCGTAAAACTTGGAAGTTGATCCATATACACTTCCTCCTCCAATTCTCAATGTAAAAAGGCATTTTTAATGTCCAATTGATGAAACGACCAATGATTAATAACAGCTATTGCAAGGAAGAGATAGACTGAACTAATCTTGGCCACTGGAGAAAAAGTGTCACCATAATCAATGTCAAATATCTGTGTGTATCCCTTGGTTATGAGCTTTGAAATGATCAATCTGACCATCTAGTCAAACTTTCACTGTATAAACCCATCGACATCCTACTGTAGTTTTGTCGGAAAGTAAAGTAACAATGTCCAAAGTGTTATTTGAATGCAATGCAATCATTTCTTCCACCATCGCCTGACGCCAATTGGGATCAGTCATAACTTCACATGTAGACTTAGGAATAGACACAAAATCCAAAGCAGACACAAAAGAAACATAGGAAGTAGAGAGTCAATCGTAATTTAAAACAAAAGCATATTTAGGATTTGGGTTATGAGATCGCATACCTTTTCGTAATGCTATTGGAAGGTCAAGTTCATGTGACGTAGCTAGAGGAACAATTGGAGCAGGAGGTGGTGCTGGTAGATTAATATCATCTCTAACTTTCGATGGATGGGGTGCCCGTCGTTGGTAGACCTGCAATGGAGGTTTAATGGGTGTGAGGATGACAAAAGGGATATCTTGAACATCTGAATTACAAATCTCATCGGGTGACACCGAGGTAGAGAAAAAAGGGGAACCTTCAACGAATGTGACATCAGAGGAAACAATGTATCGTTGAAGTTGAGGACAAAAACAACGATATCCCTTTTGTATACGCGAGTAGCCTAGAAAAATACATTTGAGAGTTTTTGCGGAAAGTTTGTCTTTATCTGGACTAAGATCATGAACAAAGCATGTGCAACCAAAAACACGAAGAGGAATGGGGTAGAGATCATATTGCGGATTCAAGATAGAGTACGAAATTTGATCTTGAAGGAACGATGAAGGCATTCGGTTGATAAGGTGACATGCTGTGAGGAGAGCATCACCCTAAAACGAGAAGGTACATTGTGGTGAGTAAAAGAGTCTGTGTAGTTTTAACTAAATGACGATTCCTCCGTTCAACAACACCGTTCCGTGGTGTATGAGCACATGATGATTGATGAATAATTCTCCGTGATGTTAAAAAAGGATTGAAACTGGGATGACATATATTCACGAGCGTTATCAGTGCGTAAAATTTTAATGGAAGTGTTAAATAGGTTTTTAATTTCAGCATAAAACTCTCGAAATATACGAAAAACATCTGAACGATTTTTCATTAGAAATAACCAAGTGCATCGAGAGAAATCATCGATGAAAGTTACAAAGTAATAATATTCTAAAGTAGACTTCACTAGACTAGGATCTCAAATATCAGAATGAACCAAAACCAACGGTGATGCAACACTTTTATGTACTCGTTGACAATAAGTACTACGAGTATGCTTGCCTAATTGAATGGACTGACACTCAAAAGATGAAAGCCTAGAAAAATTAGGAATTAAAAGACGCATTTTATTAAGACTAGGGTGACCCAAACGTTGATGTGTAAGGTCTTGAGAAGCAATAGAAGCACATACCGCCGGTGGAGATAGATGATATAATCCTCCAGATTCACTCCCTGCTCCAATCGTCCGTCCTGTAAGTCGATCCTGGACATAAACAGATTTATCATTAAAAAGGACTGAACAATCAAGAGTACGAGTAAGCTTGTGAACATATATTAGATTAAAAGGATAACCAAGAATGTAAAGGACAGACTCTAAAGACAAATTTGGAAGTGGATGTGCCTGACCAAAGTCATGAACTCTGATTTTAGAACCATCTGCCACAGTGACAGAAAGCAAAGAATCAAAATAAGATATGTGAGATAAAAGGGATTTATTACCAGTCATATGATCAGTGACACCAGAGTCAAGGACCAAGAGAAGATGTAGAGACAAAGGCTACAAGTTTACCCGACTGAGCAACAACGTCAGATGATGATGGTTGATGGACTGCTTTGAATTGAAGGAAATCATTGTAATCAACAGGGGAAATACTAGTGTCTTTAGTGATATCTGGTTGAGTAACGACAACAATCCGTGGTTATCGTTGTTGCTTTCTTGCCTTTGTACGACAATCAACTTCAATGTGACCGTAACGATTGCAATAGTTACAACGAATACCATAACGATGTCCACCCCGTCCTCTAGTTCGTCCACCACAACCATGATAGTGGTAAGCAAGAGCAGATGATTCAGTGGGAGATGGGGTAGAAACCGGTTCAAAAGCATGAGGGGTAGTCAAGCGCAACAGTTGTTCACTAACTGCTTCATAGTTAGTAACATTGGATCCTGATAAAATTTGGTTCTGAACGAAATCAAGTTCTGATGGTAGTCCGACAAGTGTCACGATCATGAAATACTTACTTTGTTGTTCAGCATAAGTTGTTGCATCTTTCGTAAAAGGCATTAGGGTTGTGAAATTTGCCTTTAACGCGTCAAGCTTACTCAGATAGGCTTGCATATCCTTATTCTCCAATTTCAAAGAGTTGAGGTGATGACACTAAAGATTATGGACATCATTAGAGAAGACTTTCTTAGTCTTTTCCCAAACCTCATAGCAAGTGGTAAAGGCTTGGTACTGTGCTTGGAGATTAGTTGCTATGGAAAACCATAACACACTGCATAAAGAAGCGTCGGTTTGTTTCCACTTATTGCGTTTGGAAGCAGGAATACTATCGGATTTTGTAGTTAAGTGATCCTCATATCTTTGACCGTGAAATCCTATTTTGACAACACCAATCCATATGTTGTAGTTGCCTGTTCCGGTTAGTTTCTCACACCGGATAAGTGGAACCTTAGTGAACGTGACGGAATCGGCATCTCCCATGATATTTGATGGCCTGAGACAAAAAACCGAGATTAGATTTGGAGAGAGCGCATGCAGGAGGTGCCGCCGACGACTGCAGGAGCGGTGAGACGTGCGGCCGCGCGCGGCTGGCAGGGAGGTGCGTGAGATTCACGCGTGGGTTGCGGGAGGGCGCTTCGGACGGTGCCGTGGATGGCCGAAAATTTGTGGGGAAATAATTTTTTTTTCGTGGAAGACCGTAGGTCAACCAGCTCTAGATACCATGTTGTAATTGTATCTCTGTGCGTCTAATATGATCACACATCCTGTATATTTATATGCAAAATAGATATACATAATAGGTAATAATATAATTTACACTAATGACTAATTGAATATCAATCAATATTAATTGATTGATAACGGATTCTCAACCATTATCATTTAAACTTAAATGATAATAATCCTATTTTGTAGGTAAATTCTGTTTTAATCCCTAAACCTTATCCTAAAAATCCTGAAATTCAAATTTAAAAATTTAGTTGTGCTAACTTAGTAAAAGTAAATAAAATAATAAATTCTAATTAGCACAATTAATCTTAATCAGCAGAATTAGAGGTCCATATCAAAATGGTTGTTTCAAGAATAAGCTTTTGGGAGAGTTGGTCTACCTTCTTAACCTAATGATCAAGAGCTGAGTTTGTGGTCATCATTCTTCAAAGTTACTGTTGAATTTCAGGTCATGATAAAATTAGGCGGGGCATTGTCTATACAAATTATGCTAGCAACACACTCTTTAATTGGTTGAAATTTAAATGTGTCCCAATAAATTTATGTGACGCCTACATGATTTAGTGAGAGCTGTTGGAATTTCAGCAAATTAATGTGTTGAGAAAAATGTGCTAAAGTGTGTTGCTAGCACTTCTTCTGTCTTTACTTCATGTTTTCTATGTTCAGATATTATTAAATTATGCATCCATCATATATTAATTTGAGGGTCTGGGTGAGCTGGTTCTCAACAGTGATGATTGGATGACTGTGGATAGGTGTATGTGTTTGGCTTCTCAATCTTCTTAGTTTCTTAGCTTTTCCACTGTATCTGAAGATATTCCTTTAGGTTTATATGAAGATAAACCTTCATTGAACAGAAACCAACTGTGTAACTTAGACTTTCTTCCTGCATCGTTTCCAAATCCAGCAAGTTACCGTTGTTTAATCAATGTGTAAAAAGTTGCAAAATAATATTGGTGGATTTTTTTTTTCTTTAATAAGGAATTAAGTTCAACAGTATCTTTTATTTTTCAACAGTATCTTCACAAAACTTCATTTTGCATTGTAGGGCCAATTTGAGATCATATCGTTATCAGGTGATATGCACCTATCTGAAAACAGTGGTGAGCATAGCAGACCAAGCAGTTTATACGTTTCTCTTGCAGGGGCTGATGGACGAGTTTTGGGTGGTGCAGTTGCTGGAGTGCTAATTGCAGCCTCAACGATACAGGTATGGCTCTAAAGTCTAATGATCTGATTTTGTGTCAACCGGTAAGAATGGACTTGCCATGAAATTTGCCCATATAAATTCATCAAAGCACATAGTGTATACAACTTCTTGTATATAACTACTGGGAAGCCTTTTATGCATGTGTATGACACTAATAACCAAATCTGATACTTCTAATCATTAATAGGTCATTGTGGGTAGCTTTATTATGGATTTGAAAAAGTCAAGCTCAAGTATGGTGAAATCTGGGCCTTCTTCAGCACCAACTTCCCAAATGTTGAACTTCGGTGCACCTACAACTCCAACCAGTCCTACTTCTCAAGGGCCTTCAACTGAGTCATCGGAGGAAAATGATCATAATAGTAATTTTAGTAGGGGCCCTGCACTCTACAACAATGCTAATCAGCCTGTTCATAATAATATGCAGCAGATGTACCACCATCCACTATGGGCCGGCCAAACTCATCAGTGAAGACGAGACTTTGGATTAACAGTGCAGAGGCAGGGTATTTGTTGGATGATTGTTCAGAGTTTAGTGTCTAGAGGTCAAGTCTAAAATGCTAACATGCATTATTGAGGACTGACATTAGAACAGTCTGTATTAGTAAGGTTTAAGTTAATCTCCATTGCTCAGCCAGTTAGGATGTTTTGTTCGTGTATCCTTTAATTATATATATTAGTAGTGATTCTAATGATGCTGGCCGAGGATATGCTCTTGCATTACCCAAATTCTGTCATTTTGGAGTTTGTTGTTACTCAGCAGCGATGTAGCTAAATCAGATCTATGCTATTGCCCATTCATCATGCTTTGCTTTTTATTTAAATCTTGAATTTACTACAAATTTGGTGCCTCTTCCTTCATTAGTGTTGTGTTCCTTTCACAGCACTTGCCCTTTCTTTACTCTAGAATCCAGAAAAGATTAATGAATTGTTTTTTGACATCTTAACCAATTTTTCAAACTTTCATAATTAAAATGTAAAAGCACGGTGTGTTATGCATGACATCAGAAGTTGAAGCTTGTGTGCAGCACTAGGAATGAAGCTTATGGTTTGACTCTGCACAGCTGCCACGAAAACACAGTGCACAGCTGCCACGAAAATCACACCTCAACAACTTATCTCGCAAGGCTTCCCCTCTGCTCCTAACTTAACTCAAGCTCAATTTCATCTTACTCCAAAAACTGAAGTAACACTAATTCCATAATAGGAATTATGGTCACTAATGCGTCCTATTTATCATTAATTTCTTACCTTTTAGATTAAACAAATTAGTTTTCATCTATTAGTGGTGTAAAACTATTGGTTTCGTCTCATTTTCAGCTGATTTGTTGGAACAGAGATTTGTGCTTTAAGATATGGCCTCAAAGAGTGTCGAGGCATGTACGCAGGTGCTGGGATAGGTGAGCAAGGTTGTGGTTGGCAGTATAGGCAGCAAAATAGATCTCAAGGAAATTTTAACACCAAAAATCGAGTGGCATACTTGTAGGCTTTTGATGTTGGCCGGGAAGAGATGGACTTCTGGGCTATGTTAATATATGGAAGGAGATTTTTTAATGTATCTATATATTATTTAGGCACCACATGAAAATATTTAAATGCCTTAAGATTTCAGAGATGCATCTCTGGACACACGAAAGTCTCAGTTAATGTTAAAATATTTCGGAGATGCATCTTTGAATATATGTCAGAGATGCATCTCCGAAATATTTTGGAGCTTAAATCACGTCAGAACCCTTATCATATTTTTCAAAATCTCTTCAAACTCTCTCAAAGTTTCTTCATCAGCAAGTCCAAAATCAAGCAACCAAGGTCAAAGGAACTTCAATCAACATTAGAAACATAACCAACACTTACGCAAAGTGAAAAATTGCAAGTTTTTTTTGATGTTTTGAATAGTTTTTGAGTTTTTGTGTAAATGAGTAAAAATTGATGATAAAGTTAGAAAACGAGTAGAAATTAGATGATTGATAGTTTAGACATTGTGTAAAACATTATAGTTGACTGAAAATGATAATAAATGCAATATTTTTTTGGTTTCCATGTCTGCAATGCCGCCATTGACGCAACTGCTGAGTTGCAGAAAATTCTGGAGATGCATCTCTGGAATTTTTCAATGTTTAAGTTTTCCCAATAATCGGAGATGCATATCCGGAATTTTCTCAGATTTGTTTTTGATTTTCTTGTCTCTAGTGTTGTTTGCTTGCACTAATTATCTGATTTATTTTATCTTTCAGGAATTATGGCTGATGAACACGATATACTGAGGCACGAGAGGGTTGCACAATATGCATCAGTGCGGCTGGAGAAGAGTCAGGTTTCAGAGGCTCCTGTTCCCTCTGACCATGAAGGCATCTACTTCTAGGGCCCATGCTTCTCCTCATACTTCTCCATCTTCTTCTTTCCGTAGGAGACAAGTTTCACCTACGGACGCATCACTCCCTCCATCCTCACACATGCGTCAAGTTTCACCTATTTCGGTGCCAGAGGTACCCGATTCATCGGTGGTGTCAGAGGCACCTCTTACTACTGCTGCTGCTGAGCCATTGCCACCTTCTACTATTGATGCTGCTGAGCCAGTGTCACCTTTAGAGACTAAGGCTGTTGCAGATGCTGAGCCAAAGGAATTTGGAGGAGGTTCTGTAGATTTGTCACTACTGCCTTTATACCCAAACCATACTGTCATACATATATGGGACGAAAAAGTATCATTAGTTGAATTCATTCTTTTTAATTTACGTTTATTTTAATTGACAAGTTTGTGACATTGATTTTTATTTTTTTCAGGACTGTAATCCGATGAAGTTTATTAACCACGAATGAAAGATTACTGACTTGCCTCAGCCGGATGAGGATTTGTTTCAGAATGCTTTATCCTTATCTTTCTTGAAGGACTTGTGCATGACCGTTTATATTACAGTCAATCACCGGATGCTTAATGCATTCGTGGAAAGATAACACTCATACACCTTGTCATTTCACCTTCCGTTTCTAAACTTGATGTTACTAGATTTTCTTTTAAGTTTGGTAGTGGTTATTCAGTTTGTATAAAAATATCTTAATGATTGGATCTGATATACTTTTATGATTTATATAAATTAAATCTTGATAATTAATATGTTGAAACACTTACAATAGTGCATCATAATATTGAAACTAAACTTAGTTTAGTGAATGATTGTTGTAGTTACTTGTGACATAAAAATTTAGGACACATTTCTCAAGAAAGAATGAAAAGATTAGTAAATAATAAAATCCTTTCGAATTTAGATTTTATCGATTTGAATGAATGTGCGAAACGTACTAAAGCAACACGCAAAAAAATGCGCCACATGAAATACTTAGATTCTTGAAATTATACACACCGCCATATGTAGAACCTTTTTATGTTAATAAAGAAATTGAATGCATGAACAATAAGAGGAGATTTAACAGGTTATCTAGAAAAATAAAAGAATATAGATTTCAATGTTTTACCCGTAATACAAATATTTTGAAACTAGGAATATTTGGTTAATTGAAAATGGTGAAAATAGTGGAAGCAAAGATCCAAAAAATATTGATATTAAAGAAATTAGAGTAATACTTCATTTAACTAGTGCTTCTACTTAAACAATTATTGTTCCTTATGCTCAAAAGCATAACGATCAAGTATAACGATAAGATAATGATCCTCAAAGAGACAAATTTAGTCTTATACAATGTCTAAAGAATGAATTGTAAAGGAAATAAAAAGAAAGTATTGAGATATTTGCAAGGGACGAATGATCACATGCTTGCTTATGTGAGATCTAATTATCTTTAAGTGATTAGATATTCAGATTCAAGTTTTATCAGTTGTATAGATACAAGAAAGCCAACATTTGATTATGTGTATCTTTTGCCTGGAAGATCGATATCATGGAAAGTGTGAAGCAGACTGTCATTGCTACATCCACTATAGAGGCTGAATTTGTGACATGCTTTGAGGCCCAGTTCAGACTAATTGGCTAGAGACCTTTATTTCAGGACTTGGACTTGTCGACAATATTTTCAAGCCCCTGAAATTTTTGTGTGATAATTTTGTAGAGGTATTATTCTCTAAAAACAACAAGTATTCTAATGGTGCTAATCATATGTTATTTAAGTACTTTGTCGTTAAAGAAAAAATTAGAAACAAAGAGTGTCAATTTATCATATTAGCACAAATCTTATCATTCACGACCCTTTGACTAAAGGGTTATCACCTAAAGTAGTTGATGACCATGTAGAAAACATGAGTATTATGACGGTTAATGAATTATGATTCTTTATTAATGTATGTGGCGCTCTGAGCTCATTTATGCAATATTTCTGATTTGTTTTGTTTTCTACTTAAATATTCATGCAAATAATGATAATGAGAACAAATTATGTTATTAATAATGACATTATTGATGAACCCATTAAACATTTATCATCTTATGATCATATTGACGGGAAATGTCAATATAGTAGCACATGAAAGGAAATATGTCGATTAAATGATATATAACCGTCATGACTCTTATTGGTTTACAATCTTAATTATAATGAACGATGAAACAAATGCATGTAAGGTTCATTAATGTGCATTGTAACTGGATTATTATTAAGTCACATGACTACGTCAAGTTGGAGAATGTAGTTAGAATATTTAATAATCAAATATATAATATGACTCATGTGAAAATGTATAAAAAAAGAGTGTTATTCAAATAATATAAAGAGATGTTATTCAAATAACATGCCGAAGTATTATTCAAATAACATGAAGTGGTGTCATTTAAATAAAGTAAAAATGTATTATTGTGAATGAGGACAAATAACATCTTTAAAGAAAAGATATTAGTCTCAAGGAGTATGAATAACATCTATAAACAATGACTTGATGAAATTCAAACATGATAATTGAACAAAAAGATTCTATTTTTTTTTATAATAGTTTCTCTATCAAATAGCTATCAAAAAAGGTTTTAAGATAAATTTAGAATGGGTGAATTAGGACCGTCTTCGATCATCATCCTAAAATAAAATACACATTAATATATTCATGAATGACATAATCATGTATTTTAAAATCAATATAATGATGATAGATTCTTAATGACTTGTGTAATATATATGAAATTAACTTACAAAATAGTCTGTTGTAGTCTATTATATTTATCTTTTAACAAAATAATGTCTCTCTCTTGTCAACCATAAATTTGAACACCAAATTAAAGAAACACTCTTGACACCACCAAACTCATGTAGAATTCCCTCCTCCTCCACTTTTAAAATTCAACACCTACACATTTCCTTGGCTGCTTATATATTTTCCCATTTATGACATCCCATAAATATTGCATCATATGCAAATTGAAGATCATAAATTTGTTGATTATGACTATATTCACTAGAGTGTAAAAACTAAGATGTTTGAAATACAATATCTATCTTTGAGATTTTGATAATAACAAAATAAAAGAATAAATTGTCTTTGACTAGTTGTTGAAATGTGTATATTAAAAAAAAGTCACCAAATCTTAGAGTAGATTCTCTATTGATTACCTATATTTTTAATACAACGACTATTTGGTGATTAATATTTGTTAGAGAAAGTAATAAATTGTAAAAGTTTGTTTCATCAAGATATGAATTTTCTACTCGCCAAAATCCAAGCATTTGGTAGCTTACAATCAGCAAAAAGAAGACGAAGTTTTAGTCTACAAAGTCACGTTCCTTTTTAAAATAAACTTTAAATAAGATATATAATTTTTAATTTATTTTTGACTCATTCACCAATTAAGTATTTCTCACACTACTCTTGATTTTCTTTCTAAAGTGATAATTAAAAATACCTTTTGTAACCTCCCCATCCTTTCCAGCTTACCCTCTATTCTATACTTAAAATTTTGTTGATTCTTCTTCTTTTTCTGATCCACATGTGAAAGTATTTTCAACTCGCATCACCTTCGTATAGGTATGACAACATAATCTGTACCCGCGGGTATCCAACCGAACCCGTTCCGAAGTTGACGGAGAAAATCCGCTTTGATTGGATTTGAGTTTTTTCCGATTATAAAATGAAAATTTTACCTTGTACCCTTACAGTTAACCTCATACCCCTACAATTTTTTAAAAATTCCCATTCTATCCCTTTTGGCATTTTAAAAAAATTATTAAAAATTATAAAATAAAAAAAAAACAAAAAAAAAACGCACCGGAACACTTCAAAGAAGAGTTCCGGTGAATTAAAAAAAAATTGATGACTACCGGAACACTTTTTAAAAGAGTTCCGGTTTAGACCATCCAAACCGGAAGTCTTTAAGAAAGACTTCCGGTATACAACAAACCAAACCGGAAGACTTTCTAAAAGACTTCCGGTTCAGTGCCCCAAAAGGCAACAAACCGGAACTCTTTAGGCATGTGTTCCGGTATACATTACGTGAACCGGAAGACTTACTCTGAGTGTTCCGGTTTACAATGCCAAAAAGTGAAAAATTTGCTTTCCGAAAGTCTTCAGACGAAAATGGTAAAAAAATTTAAAAATGAAAAATATACCCTATTTATATGAGGGTATTTTGGTCAAAAAAATTTAAATGTAGGGGTATGGGTACAATTGTAGGGGTACGGGGTAAAGTTTTCTTATAAAATATAGGGACGGGTCGGGTAATGGGGACACTAGTACCCACCCCGAACCTGCCCCGTTTATTTTATTATATACATTATTATTTATTTTTGATGATTTAGAATATTAAATAAGTGACGAATGTTTTAATATTTTGATTTGTATTAATTATTTAAAATATTCGAAATGTATGTATGATATTTTTTTAGATTTTTTAATTTTATTATTTATAATGTAATTTGATTTTAAAAAAATTAAATATTTTTATTAAAAAAATTGATTTCACTAAATGGATGGTGGTGAGACGGTGATACCCGAACCTAACCCGAACCCGTTTGGGACGGGTTTGGGTTTTAATTCTTCATTCCCGTTTGGGTTTGGGGAGGGGAACAAGGATTGTTTGGGGATTCGAGTTTGGGTTTGAGGGAGGTAAAAACCGTCCCCAACCCGCCTCATTGACATGCCTACCTTCGTATAACCATCTTAATTAGTTTCACTACCAAAAAAAAATGGATTTTGCACTATGCCTAAAAAACTCCCACAATGACAATATTTGTCGGGGGCAAAAACTCCTTTTTCGCAATTTTTTTTTCATGGATTTAACCATTCATTATGTACGACAACCTTGACAGAAATTTAACCCCTCACTATAATAAAAACAAGAATAAATTTATTTAAAGTACGTAAAATTAGGTTATCATGGTATAATCTCTCACTATGCCTATGCCTGACAACATGTATTAACGTGTCTGGGGTAGGGGTGGCAAAACAGGCTCGGCCCGCGGGGAATGCCCGTTTTGCCCGCACTTTTGTGCGGGGAGGGCCAAGGATTTAGGCCCTCACCCTCAAATGTGTCTGCCCCGCCCCGCCCCGTTTTTTTCGCGGGCTTTTGCGGGCACGTGTATTTACATATGTTTTTGCATTTTTAGGCTTAAAGAGTTCAGTGCCTGCGAACTTTCCTCGCCCCGTCCTCACTTTTTTGCGGGGCGGGTCTAAGTTTTAGGTCCGCATCCTCAACTTTGACCGCCCCGCCCCGCCCCATTTTTTTGTGGGCTTTTGCGGGGCGGGCCTAAACGGGGCGAACATGCCCGTTTGCCACCCCTAGTCTGGGGTATCCCCTCGTTAGCCGAATTTCCATTATAATAAATTTATTTATTATAGTTAAATCATTATAGATATTAAAATCAATTTTAATATAAATAACTATTTAAAAATAATAAATAAATTTTAGATATAAATATAAAAAAAATAAATTTTAGGTAGGAATATAATAATTTAATTTTAAAAAATTTAAAAACTTTTAAACATCAAATTTAAATACAATTAATATTATAAAATTTAAATTCAAATAAGTTTTTTTAATAATTATCATAAAATCACTCATTCGAGTTATCACTATCACTCTCTTCTTCCTCCGAGTCTTCGCTTATTATTCCTGTCCACCAACCGTTCAAAATCCACCAACCCCGCAATATTCGTTAAACCCAAGATTTTCACCCATTGAACTAGAAGGTTGGTTCCTTTATGAGAACATATATTCTTGCATTTGTTCTCGTGAAACTCTTAACATTTCCTTAAACTCCATTTGTCTTTTCATCATGGCATCCATTTGAGTCTTTTCCTTAAACTCCATTTGTCTTTTCATCATGGCATCCATTTGAGTCTTTTGTGCTTCCTCGTAAGCCTTTTGAGTTGCCTCGTGTACTGATTCATTTTGAGCAAATTGTCTGCATGTTTCAGCAATTTCAAGGGTTAATATTGGTGGACGTGATTACCCTTCTCCTTCATTAAATTTAATGCTCAATATTCTATCCCCTTCCCTGTAATTGTCGTCCAAATGCCCAACATCCAATATTTTACCCTTTTTCTTCCCTCATATTACTCCATTCCGAATAATCATTAACGTGCCTGGATCAACAAAATGTGGATCCTTCGGTACATCTAATTCAAGATTATTAGATAAGTAGAATGCGAGTTGTCGCTTATACTCCTCCTACACAGAAATAAAAAATTGAACAACAATTTATTAGATTTTAAATAATTAAGTTATAAAAAGAATTTAAAAAAGAATTAAATATAAATATCAAATTACTTGAATTTTTCTTGAACGTTCATCAACATACGCCCGGGTGTGCCAGGTATGAATCCTCTCATGAAACTAATTAATGAGTGGATTCTCCACAAATCCTTAGTCTAAATTATACAATTAATTTTGATTAAAAATGTATAATAAATGAAAATATAATTAAAAAAAATAGTGATTATAATTACCATCCAAACTGCATATTGGACAACACTCATACTTCCTCTAGTTTTAATGCAGCCCCATACTTCAAACACTTTGTTTTTCTTTAAACACGTTCGAATCCCAATAAACTAGAAGATCACGAAATACATATTCGCCTATCCATTGAGGACAAATTATTTCATTTTCCCAGCCAAGTCTAGCACGCATAAACATGCAGAAAGTCGGGTTGCAATTCGAATACGAAAATTATGCTTAATATTATACTCATATTTTACACCCCAAGCACATCTTTCCTGCAATATTGTATCAATATATATATATATATATATATATATATATATATATATATATATATATATATATATATATATATATATATATATATATATATATATATATATATATATATATATATATATATATATATATAAAATTAAAACATGAAAGTAATTAAAACAACAATTAATTTAATTAATTTGAATCAATGTATCCAAAATTTCTTTAAAAATGCCTCCCTTTCATTTGAATTAAGCTCCTTATATGTCCTTCACAATGTTTATACAATTCTTGAATGACATCCCTTATGCTTCTTGTAGCAGGCCAACTTCGCAATAACCTAAAAAACAATATTTTGGATTAGTATTAAATTAAAAAAACATGGTAAAAATATAAAATAGAAACGTATGATGTTCCCTCAAGTGCAGTAACCCATTGTCCATTAATCTTCACATACGCATCTTCCAACCGACCCACACTCTGATGCTCCTGCTCCTCATGATCGTCCAAAGCATGACCATCCTACTCCTCATGTGCGGAATGTTAGATGATGAGGATACATGTAGGGGTGTGGGGTGCGGGATCCCCTAAAATGCATAGATGATGAGGGTACATGTGGGGGATTTGGGGTGTGGGATCCCCCATAATATTGGGATGGTGATGGTACATGTGGGGTATATGGGGTGAAGGATTCCCCGGGCTTATAAAATGGTGATGGTACATGTGATGAGTGTGACAAGAATGATTCCCCAGACTACTGGTATGATGATGGTTCATTTGGGGGATATGTGGTGAAGGATCCCCTAGGCTGATGAAATGGTGGTGGTACATGTGATGGGTATGGGGTGAAGGATCACTCGGGGTTGCTGGTATGGTGATGGTATATCTGATGGGTGTGGGGTGAATGATCCCCCGGGCTGCTGGAATGGTGATATATGTCCAGAGGGGGGGGGGGGGATAAAAGATGGCAACATAGAAAAATCCTGAGTGGTGAGTAATGCGGTGAAGGAAGAAGGCACGCACTACTAAAAACTACCCATTTTACCTCAGACGTGAAATGGACTTTACCACAGTTAGAGAAGCGAGGTAACGAATGACGACATGAAAACTTTCCACCTTACCCCCTCAGTTTTTGAATAACTTAGGGGATAGTGGGAAATGTCATTGGTTCGATCCCCAACAACAATATTTTTTTTTAAAACTATGTAGCGCACGCCATATACCTCTCGGTTTTTGTTAATAACCAAGGGAAAAATGTCAGTATTTACGTTGGTTTTTGTTAATAATCGAGGGGTATAACATTTTTTTCCATTTATGGTTTGTTTTAAATCTCATTTTCACTGACTTGTATCATTTTCTTACACAAAACCTATAAATCATGTGACAGAATCAGACCATTTGTATTTTATACAGAACGTAACACATAATACCAAATTTACATTGTTTACAAAACCAAATGTACAATGCTTATAATACTTATAATGACATTTGGAATACATAAAACCTATACTAAGAGAATCTATACATATTTGAACACACACACACACACACACACACACACACACACACACACACACACACACACACACACACCACACACACACACACACATATATATATATATATATATATATATATATATATATATATATTTGCACCTATAATGAAAAAACCTATATACAATGATTACAACAACCAAGAAAAACTAGTGTTTATGAGATTTATGATAAGATAGGAAGGCATCGACCCAACGTGATCGGATGTCATCTACATCTTCTTGTGGGAATGGTGTTTCGTTGCTAAATCCCTATAGTTTGAACAAAATTTAAATTATGATAAGCTAACAACAAGAACAACAACATTAACTTAACAAATATACATAAATTACACGTGTATGGATAAAGTTAATACATTAAGTCATGAATTGGTAATGTCTCTGGAGACAACATTAAATATATGTCTCATAACATGATATCCACATTCAAAGTTGTTAGGTTGTTTTCGCGACTACAAATGACTTTCATATAGTTACTAATTAATACACACAAAACACAACTAATACATTAGTGGAAATAAAATAATATTAAAAAGCGCAAGTAATACTTACATGTGGTTCTATGAACTTTGTCTTTTTACCAACTAAATCATGTTTCATAAAATTGTATCCTTCCATAGTTCTACATGTCGGTAAAACTTAAACATGAATAAAAATTATTCAAAACTAAACGTAAAATTTGAGTATTACAGAGAATACCACATACCCACTCAAAACCTTTTGCATATATTTATCAAGTTTATAGTGTAACGAGTATAACATAACTACAACATTTTGCTTCGGGCATAAATAATTAGTTGTCAATGGTTCCTACATAAACACTTAGAATAATTAATAATGTGTATAAAATTGATTTATAAATGAAAACACAAATTAAAACGTATACTTACTTATGGATAAACGGTCATATATAACATTCTTTATTCTCACTAACCAACTTATTTTGTATGTACATCTTGATAGTGTTTGTTGCATTACCTTGAAATTGAATGTTCAATGGATATAAGAAACAACACTTTTTCAATTTCCTTTCAATGCACATATAATGCATGACCCTAATTAAAAGGTAATGCAAAAGTCAAATCTTTATGTTGAAGTATGAGAATAATGAGTATAAATTGAAATTACTATAAAAATTATACTTACGAGCACCACAATTATAGTACGGGTATTTCCAGCCAATCATCTCCCTTCAAAAATTCCACAAGACAATTCTTATGAAGTATAAAATATTATTGTGGTTCATGTTTTAATTTAAACATAGAGACTTCTGGAATCTCGTCTATCATCCTTGATAGAGTCTGAGTGTTATTTAGTTGAGGTGATGTGGTCTCAATATTGTAATGCGGGGAAGAACAACTATCATTCGTGCGTGCACCATCCATACAACTTTCTCAACTGCTTTCTCATGTATGTCCAACTGATCTTGAATTGGGTGGTTGAGTACATCCATTAATTTCAATTTCTTTATCATAAAAAATGGAAATACAATACAAAAATTAAAATACATAAATAATAACAACAACATATAACACAAACATTTTAAATTATACTTATACCTCAATCACATCACTGACACACTTCTCTCTATCAACCTCAACAAACCTCTCTTGCTCCCTGTTGAAGGTATATTTCGTGTCGGGTTTTTGTTATCGTATCCACAGGGATTGTAAGATATCACCGCCGTTCGATGGTTGTATTAATCTTAGCTCAATGTAACAATAGGGTTTTGGTTTTAATCAAGTTATCTTGCATAAAAAGTAATAAATCGCGGTAAAAGTTATGGTTTGACTAAATGAGAAATATTGTCAAAGTTAGGTTTCAATGATCACTTTGCATGTATTTGCTTGGTCAACAATCTTATAAACTCCTTTAGATGATAAATAATTTCACAAAGTCCTCTCAATATGTTTCTCTCGAACACACATTGTGAGTTTTGCCATTTTGATCCATTGTTTCTCTCGAACACAATCTATCAAAATGACAACTTTTTGGTTCAACCTTATGGTGAACAAAATCATTCATTACTATCTCTAGCTAACAAACAAGTTTGGATGAAAACCTAGGTCAAGAGTCGGTAAACATCTCTCGATCATAAACCAACACAAAGAGTTTTAAATAGAAACAAAGTTTTCATCATATATTTACCATTAAAGAGTTTACATATGAGGATCCTTACATTTACACACAAAGCCAGTAATCACCTACATCTAACCTTGACAAATGGATGACTTAGCTACTCATTTTCATGGTAGCTTGGTCGGCAAGTAAGGAAAGAAGGTTGATCAACATCCAAGTCGGATAATCGAAGTTGGATGGGAATCCACCTTCTTTTTGTGGAAGATGGTTCTAAGATGAAGAGAAATGAAAACTAGGGCATAAAAGATCCCAAGAACAATGCTGCAAAAATATCTAGAAGAAAGTACAAAAGTGGAAAAAGTTGGTAAAAATAAGGTATGGTGCTCAAAAGTGGCACTTGCTACTTATAGACCTCTGTTGGGCTGTCATGTTCGCTAGGCGAGCAGAATGGCTCGCCTAGCGAGGGTCTAATATGGGCACATAAGGAACCTGCGCCCAGAGAAACAGGGTCTGCTTGAACTGTTATGTTCGCCTAGCGAACATACCTTCGCCTAGCGAAGGACACGCTTCAACCTTCGCCCCAGCGAGGTTGAGAGGTTTTGCTACTGGAATGCTCGCTGGGGACTCGCTAGAGCTTCGCCTAGCGAGTGAGTGCTGGCTGCGCTTTTCACCAAAACAGAATGAACTCGCTACCACCTTCGCCTTCAGCTCGCCTGGCGAATTAATTTGACAATTTACTGGAGCTTTTCGCCTGGAGCTCGCCTAGCGAAGTAGTGCTTCGCCACAGCCTCGCCTAGCGAGCAGGCTGATGAAATGCTTGTATTCTTTGGTTCCTTTGCCAATTTTCTTGTGTCTTCATTTTCAATTAGTTCATGCCTTTTTCCTGCACAATAACACACAAATCAAAGGCACCAAGCTTGTTTATCAATGTAATGCATTCCATGTAAAACAAATGTGGTTTTGACAATTTTAGCAAGGAAAAAGAGTGAAAGATGCCCACATATGATAGCTCAAATAAGCACTTTTGGGCATCTAACAACTCTCCCCAACTTGATTCTTGCTTGTCCTCAAGCAAAGTATGCCTCTTGAAGGACAAGAGGATTTGCTTTAAGAAACTGGTTTCTCCGAAGTTGGATAAACGGCTCAAACACAAGCGAAATCAGCAAATACAAGTTTCCAACGGTTCGAATAACATAATACATAAGAACTAAAACTTAAATAGCAATGCAAAATATTTATCTATCTACAACAATACTATTCTGAATGAATCACCCTATCTCTCCTCTTCGAATAAGGAATGAAGATTTTACGCATTTGCAACCGCGGGATTAATCTCACTCACTAACAAACAATGAAGAAATCAAATAGATTCATACAATGTCTAACAATTATAAATGGTACTGTGGAAGCATAAAGATCACTAAGGGCTTTTCGGTTGAAGCTTGGTTAGGTTAACAAACAAGGGTCATTTCTAAGGCCATTGAAACGAAAGTGCCGATGCAAAAGAGACATTCACAGTATTATTCACACTACTCGACTTTGTTTCATTTGTTTCTTATTTGAAACCTTCACAACACATATTCCACAACTCAATTTTTATTTTTTTCTTCCAAGCAAGCATTCATTTTCATTCTTTTTATTTTTGTTCTTTTCTTTCACATCATATATACAAAACAGATGTTTCTTTTCTATATTTTCTATACATATATTTTTCTATGCTTGCTCGGTTTTTCTTTTCTTTTTCAAGAGTTGTGGTACTTACCGATTCTTTTTCGTTCTCCCCAACTTATTTCTTACTCACCCTAAGTGAATGCTCTTAACTTTTTACGGCAAAAGAACAATAATCAAGATTTTCCGGGTTGTAAAAAAAGGCTTTTGAGATCTCGCTTTATTTCAAGCCGAGATTCAACTGTTTAAGCTCAAAGGGGTTAACAAATACTCTCTCTGCTCACAGGTAAGTTGTTTATGGATGTAGTTGTGCTCAAAAGAAAACAAGTGCCTTGATCATTTCTAATTGCTTCCACAATTTCACAATAATAAAAGACCAAGCATGAATCTCATGAATCAACAAAACTTATTAGAATCCAGCATTTAAGTGTACAATGGAGGTTTCCTCACAATTTGTGGTTTTAAGTTCTAGATGAAACATTCATTCAATTATGTTGCAAAAAGACAATATTCAATTTACCAAAAAGAGTAAAGTTCCTAATGCATTCTAAAATTCTAGCCGAAGGTAACCATGTACCTTAGCCTCATTCACTTGTTTATTCTTATCATTGCCATCCAAGCTCGGATGCACCTTCATTGGGTACTTCTTGAGGAGCAACCAATCTAGAAGGGTTTGCCACTCAATCAACCAAAAATTTATTAAACACACAAAATTAAAAACATAACTAAATAACATTAACTGAAAATATAAATTTGTTCATGAGGGATAAAACACCCCAATAGTACAACCCAAAATCAAGATACAAAATCCGAAAATACAAATAGAAATGACATAAAAACTGAAGAAAAAAAACAAAAACTTAACCCACTAAGGGCTCAGGACTCCTCCTCGCTACCGGCCTCAGAACTGGTAGCCTCATCATCAACATCATCATCATCAGCATCAGCATCAGCGCCTGAAGCGCCCGCCCCCTCACCGAATACAGGCCTGTCCACAGGCCAGTTTTAGTGAGAGAGATGAAAAATGAGAGTGTGCTTGAGTGTTCGTGAGAGTAGAATTGCCTCAGCAGAGTCGAAAAACAGAAAAAATGTGTTTGGGGCAAAATGAGTGCCCTGCTGAGATTTTAAATAAGTGCTGTCATGCAGCGCTCACTGCTGCTTCGCCTAGCGAGCAACTAGCGAATCAGCTCGCTACTGCCTCGCCTAGCGAACAGCAAGCGAGCATGACAGCAATTGCCTTTTCAAAGGCAGCAGTTCATGTTCATACAGCATGGTTTAAGCACAAAGAAACCCAACACAACACAACACAAAAACAGTAAATACTTACAATGTTGGGGTGCCTCCCAACTAGCGCTTGTTTAACGTCGGCTAAGCTCGACGGTGCGATGCTCACAGAGGAGCATCGAAAGGAATTGTGCAGCTTCCGCGATCCACTTTGTTGTTTGAGCTACCGAGATCCATTTTGTTGTGCAACCTCCTCAAGGGATTTGTTGTCTTCAAGAGGTTCTTGATGAACCTTCGATAAAATCTAATACCACCCTTTTTCGGAACTATTTGCACAACGCTCACCCATTCACCGTCGGCGATAGAACAATTCATCCCGGCCTCCACTAATTTGACAACCTCCTTCTTTTTTAGCACCCGCATCAATTGATTCTCTTCGTTTGTGGACAAATTATTGCTAATGATCACGGGTTTAGCACAGTTATCATCAAGGTACACATACTTCAAATGTGGCTCTAGTTTCGGCTCCTCCACTATATTTGTCATATCCACGCCTTCCCTTGTCTCTTTATGATAGACAAGTTCTCCACAAGCTTCTAATTCATTCAACCATGCTTCCATCTTTTTTTCTTTAGTTTTGGTCGAAAGTTGGTAGACTCCGATAAGAGGTCTTTCGGAAGGATTCGAAACATGAACCTGGTTTGCGACTTCCACAAGTTTCTCGTCTGTGGCATCAATTCGGAAAGAATCATGTTTATCATTTAGATGCTTTTTGGCTTCAAACAGATGGAAGGCTACCTCTTCATTTTGGACCCTTACCTTCATCAAACCGTTGTCTACGTCTATCATCATGCGCGCGGTTTTCATGAATGGTCGGCCCAAGACGAGCGGAGCATCATCATCCTCTTCCATATCAATAATAATAAAATCAATCGGGAAGAAGAATTTATCAACTTTGACTAACATGTCTTGAGCCACTCCATATGGTGCAGTGGTAGATTTATCAGCGAGTTGCAAAGTCATCTTCGCAGGTTTGATATCAACATTTCCCAATCTTTTGATAATGGACAGGGGAATTAAATTGATGCTAGATCCCAAGTCAATCAAGCCATTACCCATGTAGGTGTCTCCGATGGTTATTGGTAAAACAACTCGTCCCGGATCGGATTCCTTCCTTGGGAGGGTTTTTTGAATGATGGCACTACATCGTGCATCAAGCAAGATTGTCTCAGGTTCCGTGTGCCTCCGTTTTTTTGTAAGTATGTCCTTCATGAATTTGGCATACTTGGGCATTTGTTCCAAGGCTTCGGCAAACGGAATGTTGATTTGCAATTGTTTAAAGATACCCATGAACCGGGCGTAATGCCGTTCATTCTCCCTTTTGGAAGGAGCATGAGGATAAGGAAGGTTTTGGATAGGAGTAGCGCTCACTACCTCCTTTCCCTTTGCAATTCTAGAACTCCTCCATCTAGGCTTTTTCACTACCTCCCCTATTACCTCATCACTTGTATTTTTCTCAATCTCCACACTTATTCCTTTTTCAACTTCACCATTCTGTTCGTTATTTTCAACTTCTTCCTTCTCATTCCACTCCCCCACTTCACCATCAATATTTTCCTCAACTATTTCCTCCTCATTTGCTCTCTCAACTCTTTTTTTATTCTCACTCATCAATTCCCTCCCACTTCTCGTTGTGATCGCCTTACAATACTCCTTAGGATTTGTTTGCGTGTTTGCCGAAAAGGAAGGATCGGTTTGTTGTTCCGCGATTTGCTTAGCAAGTTGCCCAACTTGAGTCTCGAGATTTTTTATGGCCGCGTCATTGCTCTTTTGGTTAGCCATTGACATTTGCATGAATTGCGTCAATGTCTCTTCTAACTTAGAATTGACGACCGGCGGTTGTTGAGATTGATAAGGATTTTGGGGAGGGTTTTGACGGCTAGAAGAACTACCTCCATAACCTTGGTTTTGGTAATAGTTACTTCTAGGTTGGAACCCTTGGTTCCCTTGGAATTGTTGTTGTTGATTTTGAGGGTGCGGTTGATAAGGTTGTTGTTGTTGTTGTTGTTGTTGTCTCGGTTGATAGTCCCGTTGATTGGCCATGTAGTTTACTTCGTCAAAACCGGGAGGTGGACAAAATCCGGTGTCATGTTCACCTTTACAAAGTTCACAACAAGCTATTTGTTTAGCTTTTGACGGTTCTCTTAACTCTTTGATTTGTTGCGTTAAGAGTTCCACTTGTTGTGAGATGAGCTTGTTTTGGGCAAGGATGGCATCGTTCGTCCCTAGCTCAAGCACTCCCGCCTTCTTCAAAGAATTTCCTCGACTTTGACTCTGAAGATCATTCAAAGCCATTCGATTTATAATGTTCGTGGCTTCTTCGGCACTTTTTGACAATAAAGAGCCACCCGAGGTAGCATCCAACAACGTTTTGCAGTTTGGTTGAAGTCCATTTCTGAAGATATGGATTTGAGTCATTTCATCAAATCCATGCCCTTTACATTTCCGAAGCATGGACTTGAATCTTTCCCACGCTTCATTCAAAGATTCACTGGTTCCTTGAGAAAACACCGAGATGGCCGTCTTTGATTCCATGAATCGGTTATGGGAGAAAAATCTTTCAATGAATTTCTCTTCTAACACGTTCCAGTCTGTCATTACGGCTGGTGTTTGATCTAGGTACCAATCCTTTGCTTTACCGAGCAAAGCGTGGGGAAATAATCGTCTGAACAACGGAAGCTCCTGAGCCTGATCCACTCCGGCAGCCAATGCTATCTCATAAAATTTTGTGAGAAAAGCAAATGGGTCTTCATGGTCCATTCCGGTGAATGGACTCCCATATAATAAATTCAGAGTTCCCGTTTTCATCTCAGCTTGCCTTCCTGTGTGGTTGGCAAACTGAGCGGTGTTCCTTGGACTATTGATGCATGGAGTAGAAATAGGTGGTGGTGGTTGTGGCTCCATGTTTGGTATAAATGGGTGTGGATTTGTGGTTGAAGAACTTTCTCCTTGCTCTTGGCGTTGTCTAGCCTGTTGCCTCCTACGTCTCGTTTTGCTATTGAGCCTCCTTGCGGTTCTCTCGATCTCAGGATCAAAAAGAAGTTCGTCCACAGGGATTTGCCCTCGCATAAAACGTAAGCTGCACACTAAACCAAACAAATTACAAGCACAAGTCAAAAATTCACAAGCTAAAACTTAAACAACCATTGCGATGCTCGCAATATCAATTTACAATCCCCGGCAACGGCGCCATTTTGTTGAAGGTATATTTCGTGTCGGGTTTTTGTTATCGTATCCATAGGGATTGTAAGATATCACCGCCGTTCGATGGTTGTATTAATCTTAGCTCAATGTAACAATAGGGTTTTGGTTTTAATCAAGTTATCTTGCATAAAAAGTAATAAATCGCGGTAAAAGTTATGGTTTGACTAAATGAGAAATATTGTCAAAGTTAGGTTTCAATGATCACTTTGCATGTATTTGCTCGGTCAACAATCTTATAAACTCCTTTAGATGATAAATAATTTCACAAAGTCCTCTCAATATGTTTCTCTCGAACACACATTGTGAGTTTTGCCATTTTGATCCATTGTTTCTCTCGAACACAATCTATCAAAATGACAACTTTTTGGTTCAACCTTATGGTGAACAAAATCATTCATTACTATCTCTAGCTAACAAACAAGTTTGGATGAAAACCTAGGTCAAGAGTCGGTAAACATCTCTCGATCATAAACCAACACAAAGAGTTTTAAATAGAAACAAAGTTTTCATCATATATTTACCATTAAAGAGTTTACATATGAGGATCCTTACATTTACACACAAAGCCAGTAATCACCTACATCTAACCTTGACAAATGGATGACTTAGCTACTCATTTTCATGGTAGCTTGGTCGGCAAGTAAGGAAAGAAGGTTGATCAACATCCAAGTCGGATAATCGAAGTTGGATGGGAATCCACCTTCTTTTTGTGGAAGATGGTTCTAAGATGAAGAGAAATGAAAACTAGGGCATAAAAGATCCCAAGAACAATGCTGCAAAAATATCTAGAAGAAAGTACAAAAGTGGAAAAAGTTGGTAAAAATAAGGTATGGTGCTCAAAAGTGGCACTTGCTACTTATAGACCTCTGTTGGGCTGTCATGTTCGCTAGGCGAGCAGAATGGCTCGTCTAGCGAGGGTCTAATATGGGCACATAAGGAACCTGCGCCCAGAGAAACAGGGTCTGCTTGAACTGTTATGTTCGCCTAGCAAACATACCTTCGCCTAGCGAAGGACACGCTTCAACCTTCGCCCCAGCGAGGTTGAGAGGTTTTGCTACTGGAATGCTCGCTGGGGACTCGCTAGAGCTTCGCCTAGCGAGTGAGTGCTGGCTGCGCTTTTCACCAAAACAGAATGAACTCGCTACCACCTTCGCCTTCAGCTCGCCTGGCGAATTAATTTGACAATTTACTGGAGCTTTTCGCCTGGAGCTCGCCTAGCGAAGTAGTGCTTCGCCACAGCCTCGCCTAGCGAGCAGGCTGATGAAATGCTTGTATTCTTTGGTTCCTTTGCCAATTTTCTTGTGTCTTCATTTTCAATTAGTTCATGCCTTTTTCCTGCACAATAACACACAAATCAAAGGCACCAAGCTTGTTTATCAATGTAATGCATTCCATGTAAAACAAATGTGGTTTTGACAATTTTAGCAAGGAAAAAGAGTGAAAGATGCCCACATATGATAGCTCAAATAAGCACTTTTGGGCATCTAACACTCCCCCCACACCTCCTGCAAGATCTTTTTTATCTCCTTCTGAAATATCCTCTCCCACTACTCCAGATGCACCATTTCACGTTCCTTCTAAGTACACTTCTCCATCGTCTCCTGAGTCAATTTCTCCCGCTCCTGTCCTAATACCTCCACAGTCTTTTCACTAACTATCTCTTCAATTTCTCTCCTACGGTTTACTTTGTTAATTAGTTGCGATGGTCCAAAAAATAACTTCAATCTGACGCCTCTTCCAAGACCACGAACACGCTCAACGTGCTCATCAGTTCCAATCGCTTCAACCAAGATGTCATAACGATCCTGTAGAAAGAAGATAACAACTTTGGCTTGTTCAACTAGTTCATCCTACAACACATATAAAAGTTCATCTTTACCAAATTGAATTAACTAAAATAAGTAATGTTGAAAAAAGTATCTCCTTTCAATATTTTCAGCCACTTCACGTGTAACCTTTTTGTGAACTCGCCATTTGGTCTTTGATGTGCCCTATTCCATTTATCATGGTGTGGAGAAGGACTACGATAAAGGATTTTAGAAGTATCTCCTAGATCTAGTTCCCTATGTTATCTTTTTTCATTAATCATTTTTTGTTCAACTTTATCATATCCTCCTCGAGATAATCCATATGGATAGATATTCCTAGCTTTATTCTCGTTTGCTTTTTGGCTCTTAGCCAAGAATTCATAAGTGATGCGAGACTTTACGAAATTATCCCAAAATTTCTTATCAATATATGAATACTTCACGTATGAGGGAGCTTCATTATCTTTTGGATGTTTAATATAATTAATTGTGAGTTGTATCTTAAAGCCCCTCCAACGCTCACCGGCATATGCAAGCCATTTCTTTTTTCAACATATTGTCCTCTAGAACAATAAACACTTCTTACATTCACATAATATATTTGATATTAGAAATAAACCAAAAAAATAAATGTTCACATATGCTTGTAAAACAAATCATAAAATTCATAATAAATACCGTAATATCGGTCCATATACTATCTTTCAAATCATCGTTAACCTCGTGCATATTATCTATCAAAATAATCACGTCGCTTCTACCTCGTAATTCCATATAACCCTTAAAATAATCAACATTTTCACCATAAGCCTTAATGGTTCTTAGATCAAAATTAACCAGGCGCAAACACCGGTTTCATGGGCCTTTTTAACCTTGGTCACCTCTAGTTTTTGTTCTTATATCAAAATTAAGCCTTATTGGGGTCTCTAGTTTTTATTTTACTTTTTGCATTAACAGAGGTTGCAACAGATTTGTACAAGAGGTACTTGTAGAATCACTTATATATGTGTATATTAAGAAAAATAGCAACATATAACAGAGACACCAACATGAACTTCAAAGCCACATCACACAATAATTCATCCTAAATGATCCAGAACATAGATACATACTAACTAGATATACGGAATAGAGAGACCATAGAATAATACTAACTAGAAACGATTCAATAAAACAATATATATGGAAGAGTTATGTACATTTCAATGGTATTACCATTTCTATGAACATTTCTAAAAATAACACCATAATACGTAACAACATTTCTAAAACTAACATCATTTCTATGAACATTTCAGTGGTGGGTTACGTACCTCAAACGTGATGGCGAAGCTTCAACGAGTTTTGAAAAGAGACGATGTTCAAGTTGGAAGACTTGGCGTTGAAAAGAGACAACGTTCGAGTTGATGTTGGAATTTTTTTGAGGAAAATCGCCTAGGGTTTTTGTGAAGGGAATGATGATGAAGTTAGAGTGTTTATTGATAAGTAAATGAAAAGTTAAAGTCTAGTTCTCTGAAGTTTTCCTGCAATAGCACAAACAAGTCAGTTTTTAGGCTAAACCAAGGGAATATATTAATTAAAAAAATAGGAAAGCCCCATAGCACCATATTCAAGGAACTCATTTAAAATAACTATCACGTCGATTTTTAGACAAAATCGAGGTAATATATTAAAAATAATAAAAAAACAAAAATAGACATTTAAACATGTTGATGTAAAATATATTATCCCCTATTCACAAATATAACCGAGGGTAATACAAATTAAAAATAAATAAAAAAGGGGAAAAAGGAAAAGGCGTCATATGACCCTAAACCAATTAAAAATAAAAATAAAAATAAAACATAAAATGCAGTAACTAGGATTCAAAGCGAACCCCCTCGTAGTTATATTCTGTCGGTTTTGATAATGATCAAGTGTATATATATATATATATATATATAAATATATATATATATATATATATATATATATATATATATATAATATATATATATATATATATATATATATATATATATATATATAAATAAACTGAGGTATATATATATAAATGTATATATATTTATATATATATATATACCTCAGTTATTGGTGTATCGAGATGAAAGCTTTATCATGAAATATATTATTTGTAGTAGTGATGGATGAAATAGTAGTAGGCGGTGGAGAAAGGGTATGCGTCGGTGGAGTAACCTGACTAGATTGTGGCAAAGAATAAAACATAGATGATGGAGGAATCTCACGTATAGTAATCCTCATGCGACTGAAAGCCTTACCCTTACCCTTATCATTAAGTCGGGTGTTATTTTATCTATGTTAAGAGAAGAACGTCAAACAATAAATATATCAATATGTGTATCCTCATAATATTATTAGTAAAAAGAGTAAAAACACACTAGTTCAAGCATTACACAATTACAACAACGGTCTTTTAAAATTCTTCATCGTGTTCATTATCCTCGTAACTTTCATTGTCTTCTTTGTCCTTATAACCTTCATTGTCTTCACTTGAACTGATATTATCTTCCGACCTAAACTCTTCATGCTTTTCATCCACATAATCAACTTGCTGACCCTCTGCCAGTGTATCACACAAATTTGAAATTGATTCAACTTCAATCTCATCGTTAACTGGTGAAATTTCAGTGTCTTGGTAAGCAACATCTTCCGTGAAATCATCAGTTTCAATATGACCCATTGGTTTTAACTTAATTACCATATACCATCCTCGTTTACGTGGGTGAATAGAAGGATAAGGAACATAATAATTTTGAATAACAGTATGCGCCATTATAAATGAGTCACTCTTTGTACCTTCTGTCCATTCGAATCTCAACAATATTGTATTTTTATCTACTCTTGTGCCTCTGGCAGATGGATCATACAGTTCACAATAAAACAAGACAACTTTATTTTCCTAGTCCAAAAAATTATATGTCAACTTATAAATGTGTGTAACAACACTATAGAAGTCACTTTCATCACCTTTTGTAACTCCTTTTATGAATACACCACTATTTATGGGGTCTTTCCCTTTTGTGCATGTCTGAGTGTGAAAAGTTTGATGTTTCCTTATGCACCTAATATGCGCATATTTTGTTCCCACTTAATGAGGCCATCCACTCTCAAAGTTGAAGCACAAATATCTCTAAAAAAATGACTAACTTCAGTTAGTGGAGTAAAAACATTGTTGGGCAGTGAACCAGACTCAATTGGAATCAATCATTCTATAAAAACATGGCAATCATGACTTTTTATTCCATGCAACTTCTCAGTGTTGGCATTGACACACCTTGCTAAGTTAGAAGAATAACCATTAGGCATTCTCAAATCATTTAACCGTCGACAAACTTTTGCTTCTTGGGGAGTTAGTATGAAATTAACCTTGGTTTTTAATTATTTTCCATTCGGTTGAGGCTTTAATTCTAAGGCTTTTCGATTACACAAAAGTTCCATGTCCTTTCTAGCCTTCTCATTATCTTTTGTCTTGCCTTGCCGATCCATCACTGTGTTAAATATATTATCGATTTTTTTCTCTCTATGTCCAAGACATCAAGATTATGTCATAACAAATTATATTTTCAATATGGGAGGTCTCAAAAAAATACTTCTTTTTGTCCAATTGTGTTTATCCCCATATCTTGGAATTGTGCATGCTTTTCCATACTCTATGAATTTTGATAGATCACAAACAATGTTCCATACTTCAACCGATGACAAACTGAGATGCAAATATTATACTTTTTCATATTTTTAGATATCATTCTTGTTTCTTCTAAAGACATGATTTTCGTGTAGGAACCTATGATGAGAGTCATACCACAAACTTTTCCCTCCTTTTTTCAAAGTAAACACCTTTCACACAAAAAAAACAGTTAATATGTTTTTGCATTTTTATTTTTACAATATTTATCTGTTTGATAATATTTAACTAAATTTAAATATATTAAAAAAAATTCACTCTATTTTTATTATAAATATTTTACTATATATTACAGTATAACATTATAATATATATATTTTATATTAAAAAATTTAAAACTTTTGACTATATTAAAAATTTATAATATATTCAAAAAATTAACCTCATATCTTTAAATTTGTTTTAATTAATTATTAATATTTTTAAATCTTTTAAAAAAATATTATTTACTATATAACTTAATATTTTATAAATCTATTTTAAAAATCTATTAAAATTATATTTGTAAAATAAGTTTTAATTAATAATTATTAAATCTGATTTTAATTAAAAATATTGTATTTGTTTTTCTTAATTAATTTTAATATATATATTAAACCTATTTATATAACAATTTTTTTTTATTTTTTTTAACAAATCTGTTTTTATAAAATATTTTATTTAACAATATCATAATTCTGACACACACACACACACACACACACACATATATATATATATATATATATATATATATATATATATATATATATATATATATATATATATATATATATATATATATATATAGAGAGAGAGAGAGAGAGAGAGAGAGAGAGAGAGAGAGAGAGAGAGAGAGAGAGAGAGAGAGAGAGAGAGAGAGAGAGAGAGAGAGAGAGAGAGAGAGAGAGAGAGAGAGGAGAGAGAGAGAGAGAGAGAGAGAGAGAGAGAGAAGAGAGAGAGAGAGAGAGAGAGAGAGAGAGATTAATTGGAATACACTGTCCGTGTAAAACCATTTTACACTCTCATCCAATTAAAACTATTCATTTTGACATATAAGCATGTAATTAAAATTAAATATAATAATTATTATTAAATCATAATAATAACAATTTCTTCACGTTTCTCTCTTTCTATTTCTTCTTTCCCGTTTCTCTCTTTCTGTTTCTTCTTTCACGTTTCTCTTGCTCTCTTTCTCTTTCTTCTTCCACTTTTCTCTCACTTCCTTTATTTCTCATTTCAGTTATATTTATTATTCTTCCCCCACTCCATCCATCTATTCAAAATTGATCTTTATACTTTCACAAATTTTATCTCACAAACTATATTTGCAAATCTCTACATACATAAGGTTAAACCCTACACTAATAATATTTTCTTCTTTTTTATGATTGTCTGACTTTCCAATTTTTTCTTGTTTTTTTTCTTTTAATATTAAATTTAAGTTGAATAATTTATGAACTTCTACTGATTGTTGAAACTTTATAAAATTTAAAGCAATGGTAGCTTGAATTTTAACAAATAATATGGGATTTGATTAAAAGAGAAAGATATAAGTATTGTATTCAATTTTACTAGCTTTACTAGTGCAATATTATTTTTGTTATCATGTTTAACAATTGTGTAAATATTGTTTGTATTATTATAACAGATTAAGAGATGCAAAACATACACGAAGATTCAACCATAGTTAGCTCTGATGACATGCTTGAAAGTGTTGTTGATATTGTTCCTCTCAATAGCAGACTACCAACAAAGCCTCCCTTAGAGTCATACGAAGGAATGGAATTTGCATCAATTGAAGAGACGGGAATTTACTACACAGGGTATGCTAAGAATACAGGTTTTAGTTTTTGTATGGGTCGTGTTACTAAATCAAGAACAAATGGTATGATAATAGGTCGAGAATTTCTCTGTTCAAAGGAGGGATTTCGGGAAAAAAAATGTGAAAGAAGAAAGTAATAGTATTATCGTACACGATGAAACAAGGGTAGAATGCAAGGCAATGTTGTATTTAAAGAAAAATGGAGAAATATGGATTGTTTCAAGATTTGTAAGGGAGCATAATCATGAACTATTTTCTCCTAAAAGTTCACAGTTTCTTTTTGGTTATGCTCTATTATGGGATGAAACTATAGAGAGTTTTTTTTTGGTTGCTAAGTACTTGGTTAGAAGCAATGAGTGGAATTTCTCCTAAAACTATCATCACAGATCAAGATGCTGCTATTAGTAATGCAGTTGCAAAGGTATTTCCAAAGGTTAATCATCATTATTGCATGTGGCATATTGAGAAAAAAGTTCCTGAATACTTGAATCGTGTCTATCATGAACATGGTGAATTTAAAAATCAATTTTACAAGTGCATCCACCAATCTACCACTGTTGAAGAATTTGATTCTGATTGGGAAGCAATGATTGATAAATATGGATTACAAGATAATCAATGGCTAAACAAGATATTCTCCATTCGAGAAAAATGGATTCCTGCTTATGTACGTCACAATTTTTGTGCAGAAATGTCTACCACTCAAAGGAGTGAAAGTATGAATAAATATTTTAAGGATTTTTTGAATTCAAGTACTTCATTAAGCCAATTCGTGACACAATATGAAAAATCTCTTGATGCACGTTACAACAAGGAAAGAGAGAAGACTTTCAAAACAAGAAATTCAAAGCCACTTTTACGAACTTTATATCCCATGGAAGAAGAAACTTCAAAAATTTATACAAGAAAAATGTTTAGAATATTTCAAGATGAGTTGGTTGGTTCTCAATTATTTATCACAGAAAAGGTTAAGTTTTCTATTGAAGTCTCAACGTATAAAGTTCGTGAAATTTACAAAGAGAAGCCAATCTACTATGTGAATTTTCATGTCACTTCAAAAGAAGCAAATTGTAGTTGTCACATGTTTGAATATTCAGGTATTCTTTGTAGACATGTATTATGTTTGTGTATTCATAAAGAAAAAAGTTTATTGTCTCCCTTCACAGTATGTTTTACATAGATGGTCTATTAATGCTAAAAAAGAAAACGTAAAAGAAGTGACAATTGAAGGATTTCAAGAAGGAAGCTGCAACGCTTCTCACACTTCATTATTTAATAGTATTATGGTTCACTCCCTCGAACTATCAGAAAGAGGTTCACAATCCGAAAAACATCACGATATTGCAATTCAAAGTTTGCAAAATGGGATTGCAAAACTTGATTTATTGTATATTGAAGAGTCAAATAAGAAGTTTGTTGATTCAACATCTGAAGATATGCCAAAAGTATCTGATGTTAACATAACTTTGCATGACCCTCCACTTATAGCAACTAAAGGACGTTCGCGGACTTTGCGAATGAAAAGTAGTTTGGAGATGGTCAGAAAAGGTTCCTCTACTTGTAGTTATTGCATGAAAAAGGGTCATACTAAGCCTAAATGTCCAAATTTAAATCAAACAAGGTATCTTAAAATTACATGTACATGTCTTCTCATTTTTTTATCATGTTAATTTTATTCACTAACAACATACTTATGATTTTTAGGTGCTAAATTCAATTTTCAAACTCTATTTTGAAACTTCTATATTGTTGGTTGATTAAGAGGTAATAGTTTTTTTCTAATGTTACTACTTTTGCTTATATTTATACTAGTGTTAATTTTAATAATCAATTGTCTTCATATTATAATTGAAGGTTTTTATTCAAGTCATGCTTTAGCAAGCCTTTTAGAATAGGAAAATTCAACAAGTTGCTTGTATGCTCTTTGGATACTTCATCATAGCCTTATTTAAGTTGTTGGCATTTTGCACTTACTATTTTACTCTACTGTGATTTTTGTGTTTAGATCAAATGGTCTTTTGTTGATTTTTTTTTTATGTTGGAGTCTATGAGGGATTAGAGAAATATTTCTCATTCTTTATAAAGTTATGTGCTTATCCATTTATTCTTAACTTTTGAATTTTTTTCAAATTTTGTCTAATATTGAATGCTTTTATGTAGAGAGATGGTTAATTTTTATTTTCTTTTTCATGCTCAATCTATAGAGACAATTTATTATATCTTTCTCTTTTAATCAAATCCCATATTATTTGTTAAAACTCAAGCTACCATTGCTTTAAATTTTATAAAGTTTCAACAATCAATATAAGTTCATAAATTATTCTACTTAAATTTAATCTTAAAAGAAGAAAAAAACAAGAAAAAATTGGAAAGTCACACAATTATAAAAAAGTAGAAAATATTATTAGTTTAGGGTTTAACCTCATGTATGTAGAGATTTGCAAATATAGTTTGTGAGATAAAATTTGTGAAAGTACAAAGATCAATTTTGAATAGATGGATGAAGTGGGGGAAGAATAATAAATGTAACTGAAATTAGAAATAAAGGGAGTGAGAGAAAAGTGGAAGAAGAAAGAGAAAGAGAGCGAGAGAAACGTGAAGAAATTGTTATTATTATGATTTAATAATAATAATTATATTTATTTTTAATTACATGCTTATATATCAAAATGAATAGTTTTAATTGGATGAGAGTGTAAAATGGTTTTACACTGTGTATTCCAATTAATATCTCTCTCTCTCTCTCTCTCTCTCTCTCTATTTATATATATATATATATATATATATATATATATATATATATATATATATATATATATATATATATATATATATATATATATATATATATGTAATAACTACTACTGTAACTCAGAAGAAATTAGGAATTGCACTTCAATAGTGTAATAGTACAATTACAATATCAAAATAACAATGAAAATTGCTAAGCCAAATGAAGTAGTGAATACATGGAATTAAAAGAAGGATCTAGAAAAGCCAAGGCTTCAGGGAAAGAAGGGAGTCAGGTTTCCACCAATTAATTCCACCCCCAATCATTGGTGATTCCTCCTCTATTTAACAAAGTCACCCACGTACTTTCTGTTAGGGAATTTGGCTCTCATTCCACGTCCTTGCTCCTGAATGTTAGGATCATGTGCCAAGTGTGCATTATCATCATAAGAATTGGTTACTGTAATGACTGTTTTGCCTTTATTCATAACATTACTCCCTCCATTAAAACTAACCTTGTCCTCAAGGTTAAAATTAGGATAGCACTTAGTAAACTCACCACTGTCTTCCCAGGTAGCTTCAGACATAGGCAGATTGGACCATTTGATCAAGAGCTGAGATATCTCCTTGCCATTTTGCAACAGAACTCTAGAATCTAGCACAGATTCTGGTTGCAAAAATGGACCTGCAGTAGTGGTCATCAACGGTAAAGGAACATATTGCACATTGTGATCACCCTTGCACAACTTTAAATTCACAATGTGAAAGACAGGATGAATCCTAGCAGAAGGAGGAAGCAGTAATTTATAAGCAACAGCCCCGATCTTTTGAATGACAGGGAATGGTCCAAAATATCTCAAACCCAATTTCTGATTTTGATGTAAAGCGACGGAGTGCTGTCGATATGGTTGCAGCTTAACCAGAACCATATCTCCAATCTGCAACTCAGCAAACTTCCTTTTGCTATCAGCATATTTCTTCATAATTTGTTGAGCACGATGTAGATTAGTCTTGAGAATTTGGAGAGTAGTGTCCCTTTCAGTCAACAATGCTTGCAGAGAGGGTGGATCATTTGTAGCAGTATCATACTTGAGTAGTATAGGAGGGTCTCTCCCATAAACAACTTTGAATGGTGTCATGCCAATGCTACATTGATAAGAAGAGTTATACCAAAATTCCGCCCAATCTAATAATTTAGACCATCTCTGAGGAACCTGTCCAGCAAAACACCCGAGATACATCTCCACACATTTATTTACCGCTTCAGTTTGACCGTCTGATTGTGGATGATAGGCATAGCTCATTGCCAATGTAGTTCCACTAGCTTTGAAAAGATGCTTCCAAAAAGCACTGGTAAAAACCTTGTCCCTATCAGACACTAAGCTTTTGGGAAATCCATGCAGCTTGATCACAGTGTGTAAGAAAGCCTCAGCAACCTTAATACTAGTGAAATCAGATCTTAAGGAAGTGAAATGGGCATACTTTGAAAGTCTATCTACCACGACCATTATCACAGTGAATCCATTGGATGAAGGAAGGCCGATAATAAAATCCATAGAAACATCTTCCCATATTTGAGAAGGAATCGGTAAGGGCTGCAAGAGGCCACTAGGGGAAGCAGTAGAAACCTTAGCTTGCTGACAGCCTAAGCATTTAGAGACAAACAACCGTACATCACGGGATAAAGAAGGCCAGGTGAATTGCGAAGCAATACGTGCCTTGGTACGGGCAATACCAGAATGACCTCCTAACATGGAAGAGTGGAATTCCTGTAAAATGGATTGTACAAGGGCAGCATTGGGGGGCACCACAATCTTATTTTTCCAATATAAGATGTCTTGGCGCACTTGGTAGCAAGGATCTGTATTAGTACCATGCATACAATTCACTTTGATCCCAGACAAAGATGGATCAACATTGACAACAGTGTTGATACGAGACACGAGAGGGTTGACTGGTCCCGAGATAGCCATAAAGAAAGACCGCGACAGAGCATCGGCAGCTATATTATCCTTGCCCGGTTTGTACTCTATAGTGAAATCAAATCCAAGAAATTTATGCAGCCATTTTTGTTGCTAAGGGGTTTGTATGGTCTGATCAGTAAGAGCCTTTAAACTCTGTTGATCAGTGCGGATAATGAATTTATTGCCCAGTATATAATGCCTGAATTTTGCCATGGCTTCAGTGACAACATAGAGCTCTCTAACATATGCTGATTTGGCCTGCATAGAGGAATTGAGTTTCTTAGAAAAATAAGCTATAGGGTGCTTATCTTGACTAAGAACAACACCAATCCCTGTACCGGAAGCATCAGTTTCCAATATGAAGGGTTTGGAATCGGGTAATGCTAACACCGGGGCAGCAGTGATGGCTTGCTGCAAGGCAAGGAAAGCATCTGTGGCAGATGGAGTCCACTCAAAGGCATCTTTCTTAAGTAAAGCAGTCAAAGGTGCAGCAATAGTGGCATAGTTTCTGATAAATCGTCTATAATAACCTGACAGCCCCAAAAACCCTCGTAATTGCTTCAGACTTATAGGAATAGGCCAGTCAAGTACAACCTTTACCTTATCTTTTTCCATATGTACACCCTGATGAGAAATAGTGTGACCCAAGTAATCAATCTCTGTAAATCCAAAACAACATTTGGACCTCTTGGCAAATAATGAATGGTGGCGCATGAGCTGGAGTACTTCAGATAAGTGAGCTAAATGAGAGGACCAAGAATGGCTGTACACCAAAATATCATCAAAAAATACTAAGACGGTTTTACGCAATTGGGCGTGGAACACATGATTCATGAGGCAGGCGCATTTGAGAGTCCAAAAGGCATGACTAACCATTCATACAAGCCTTGGTGTGTTCGAAAAGCTGTCTTTGGTCTATCTTCTGGTTTTACGAGTATTTGATGGTACCCGGAGTGAAGATCCAACTTTGAAAAATAATGAGCACCATGGAGTTCATCCAATAACTCGTCAACTGTAGGGATGGGAAAACTATCCTTGACAGTGATAGAGTTTAGAGCGCGATAATCCGTACAAAATCGCCATGAGCCATCTTTCTTTTTAACTAGCAAAACAGGGGAAGAAAAAGGGCTGTTGCTAGGTTGAATAATACCTTGTGCAAGCATGTCCTTAACCATGGTCTCTATCTGTGCTTTCTGACTATGGGGTTACCGATAGGGTCTCACTTTAACTAGGTTACTACCTTCCACAAGGGTAATAGCATGATCATGGAACCTAGGTGGTGGTAAAGACTTAGGTTCAGCAAACACATCATCATAATTGTGTAAAAGTGAGGCGATGTCAGGGTGCCATTCTTTCACTAAAGTATTATCTGTTGGTACAACTGCATCAAATTGCAAGGTAAAGGCTAAATCAATAACATCAGTGTGGTGTAGACGTTTGATATGATGGTACTGGGCTTGGCTTGGACCACTAGGTTTGTCTCCATATAGTGTAACGAAAGTGTCCTTGACATAAAACTTCAAGGATAACGCATTGTAGTCAGCAATGTGTGGACCTAAGGTCTTTAACCATGGTACACCTAAGACTAAGTCGGCACCCGAAATAGGTAACAAATAAGCAGGAACATGTAGTGTGTTACCCTGAATGGCTACTGGTAAATCAGCTATATACCCCATAGTCGTTAAAGAGTGGCCGTTACCTACCAATACCTGAAATTGCGTGTTGGATTGAATTGGTAAATGCAAGGATTGAGCAATTCTGGGCTGCAGAAAATTGTCCGAACTCCCACTGTCTAAGAGAACCGTCACAGCAATGCCTTGAATGTGCCCTTGAAAGCGCATGGTACCCATCCCGTGAGACCCGTTTAAGGCGTTTAGAGATAGGTGATGCTCAGAATCCCCTATGGAAGCGGAATCAAGTAAGGCTTGCTCACTGTTTTCAGGTGGTGGATCATTGGCATCATCTTCCATTTGAAGAAGAAAATAATGACGGTTGGGGCATTTGTGGTTAATGAAAAAATTCTCATCACAATAATAACATAGCCCTTTTTCACGACGGAGTTGCATTTCAGCCCTTGTGATGTGTTTGACTGGGTGAGTTTTCTGTGGTGGTGAAGAAGGTTTGGGGTTTGGAAGTAATGGTGGTTGTTGGTTAGGTTTGGTAGCTGGGAAATGATAGGGTTTCGAGGATGAGGAATTGGGGATTTTTGTGGTGGGTGATGGTGAATATTTATCCTCAAAGAGTCAGGCCAGCGCGTAAGCGCGAGATAAGGAAGCTGGTGTTTGAGCGATAACGTCGCGCTTGATATCTTTCTGGAGACCACTGATGAAGCAATCAAGGGTAGCTTCTGGGCTTAATCCCTGAGATCGGTTAGCCAAGGCGGTGAATGAGGTGTAGTAATCAAGAACAGAGGAGGTTTGGGCAAGTTTAAACAAAGTGGGCCTGGGTGACTCATAAGGAGATGGGCCAAATTCCAATTCCAAGGCCCGTGTGAACAGTGACCAAGATTGAAAGGGCTGATTTCTGGGAACCATCTGAAACCAAGGTACTACATCCTTTTCCATATGAACGGCAGCGATGATGAGACGTTGAGTATCTGGTGTCCCATAATAATCGAAAAACTGCTCCGCCTTGAAAATCCAATTAAGCACGTCGGAACCGTCGAAACGAGGAAAATCCAGTTTGATATTGCGCAACTGGAAGGGTTGAGCAACTGAAGATGATGGGGGATCCTTGTTGTCGGCGGACTGCTTCAGATGAAGGGTGCTGAGTTGGGCTTCAACACGCTCAAACCTCACTTGATCCAGATGACGATGGTGGGAATACTCATCGTAACGACGATCGGCATCCTCCAAAAATTTCTGGAGCATTTGTTTCATGTCTGTAATTGAGTTCTCCATGCTCTTCATACGTGTATTGTCAGTCATGGTTGAACTCAATGAGAGCACCAAATGTAATAACTACTACTGTAACTCAGAAGAAATTAGGAATTGCACTTCAATAGTGTAACAGTACAATTACAATATCAAAATAACAATGAAAATTGCTAAGACAAATGAAGTAGTGAATACATGGAATTAAAAGAAGGATCTAGAAAAGCCAAGGCTTCAGGGAAAGAAGGGAGTCAGGTTTCCACCAATTAATTCCACCCCCAATCATTGGTGATTCCTCCTCTATTTAACAAAGTCACCCACGTACTTTCTGTTAGGGAATTTGGCTCTCATTCCACGTCCTTGCTCCTGAATGTTAGGATCATGTGCCAAGTGTCCATTCTCATCATAAGAATTGGTTACTGTAATGACTGTTTTGCCCTTATTCATAACAATATATATATTATTTATTTATTTATTTATTTAAAAATAATCTAATATAAAACTAACCAAATTTGTTGGGTAATTTATCTTATACTAACACCATGCAAATCGTTTCAAAAATTTATACTAACCAAATCTTAAGCTAATAAGATGTAAATCATTTCTAAATTTTATACTAATCAAACTTATACTAACCGATGCAAATCATAATAAAATATCTATCTATCTAAACAACTACCACAACTCAAAATATATAAATAAAAATTAAAATTTTAAACCGTACTTTGTTACTTATTAAATCAATGTTGAGCTAAACTTTTGAAATGAATGAAAAAAATGGCAGAGGAAAATGCAGCGGTATGAATGAATATGGGAGAAGAATTGGAATTGAATGAGTTTTAATGTTGGATAATGGGAGAAGAAATGAGAGAGGAAAATGGGAAAATAAAGGTTAATGAGTTTTAATGTTGGATAATAGGTTTTAATGAGGGAAGTTGAAAAGACGATAACATTGTGGATAAACCCCAGCAACGCTCAACAATCAAATAGAGAAAACCACTAGCAACACATATGATATCAGATCAAATCAAACTGCAATTTTGAGCCACTCACTTTTCCAGACTGACATTTTTCTTCTCAATTAAATTTTTATGCTCCATTAATTCTGTCAATACCATTTTTTTCAAAATTTAGATTTACTTACTATATGGGATTACCCCTTGGAATACACAATTTTAATTCAATTTTTTCTGTCTTAAATTGTGCGAGGGGTTAGCTTTCCTATAATTGTTTTTTTTTTATCTATTTCTTGTATTTTGAAGAGTTTAACCCCTCATTAAATAATATATATCAAATACAAGATTTTCTTGTAGTGTTTGGATATTTTATGTAATAAACTAACATAGAAATACAACAAGCTTAATAATTGAGGATTGCATACTCTCTAGTTATGCCTAATGAACAATGCAGACAACACATTAGATTCCTAGAGAAACACTAGGAACATTTTCGAGCCTTTTAAGTTAAAGGTTTCAACCTTGAAAATAAGAAGTGAATATTCAATCCATCATTCTCATCTGTAATTTTGTTTTTCTTATTTTTGTTTTATTTTTATTTTAAATTATGAGCAGTTAATCTTCTTACATTAGAATTGAAGATGAACCTTTTTTCAGATATGTGAGCAATGTGATCTATGACTTTTAATCTACACAATTTATATTTATGATTGTTTAATTATTCTCGTGCTTAATGCGTTTTTTAGCGGAGCAATATTGAACTGAACTTGTTGTAATATGTTTTTAAACTTCAAGTGAGAAAAATAGAGAAAAAACAAGTTTCAATATTGCAATTTCTTTAGCGAGCGGAGCGGCATAGGTTGTGGAGGTGGTCTTTTGAAACAGGTAGTGGGACAAGACATTGTTAGAAGAGGCAAAGGGTTGGGCGACGATTCACATGTATCAGACTGGGCCAGTATGGTTCTCAAATTTGTTCACTAATAGGTCGTGTTTTAGGCCAAATTTGGAAGTTTAGAGATTTTGGAAGTTATAAATATGATTCTCTCTCACTTGTTTTTAGTAAAAGTTGCATCAATCGTAGAAATTATGGTGAGAAGCAACGTAGAAATTCCTATGATTTTATTCTTGGAGTTTGACAACCTAGAGGATTATCAAAATAATTTGTATTAGAACATCATTTTATTTATTAGAATATCATTATTATTATTAGAATATCAACTATCATAATTGTATAGCAAACACATATAGAAACTTACATTGTATATTTATCATTGCCAAATCAATAGAAAGAAAATGCCTATAATTCCAATATGGTATCAGTAAGCACATGTAGTTGATCCTAAAACCCTAACCTAATACAACTGACACTGCCCTCTTGCTTCTCTACCAAACCTGTGACGTCCCTCCTCACACAACAGGCCGACACACATTCTTCTTCCTCTTCTCTCACCCGAGTTGTTCTCTCATTTCTTTTCCCTCACTGTGAAACCATTTCATTTCTATCATCATGAGAACCAAACATTCATCTGAGTCCTCCCATACCAAAAGCTCTGACCCGGCCTCACCTTCTATAATCACGCAGAATACCAATCCTTCCACTCATCTTGCATTCACCACCTTTAACATCACCAATTTTATCAAAATTACCTAAGTATTGAAAAAAGGCCAATATAACATATGGTATGAACTCTTCAAAATCCATGCTCGTGTTCACCAAGTCGTTGATCATATCATCCTAACCGAAACCACATCATCTCTTAATCTAAAAGACACAAATCCTACTCTCTGGACACGTCTTGATGCTATTGTCCTTCAATGGATTTATGGCACAATTTTTGACGACCTTCTTCACATCATCATTAAGTGTGATTCAACCGCAGAAAATGCGTGGAACATATTATTCAAAAAAAATTATGACAACAAAAATTCTAAGGCTTTCTCCATAGAGAAATAATTTTCTAATGCTCATATGAAGAAATTTCCTGGTGACTCTGCTTATTGTCAAAATATTAAATCCCTGTCTGATCATCTCTATAATGCCGATTCTCCCGTGTCTAATGAAAGGCTTGTTCTTCAGCTCATCTTTGGCCTGACAGATGTGTATGCCACGACGGGTTCACAAATATGCCATGTAGACTCTCTTCCAGCCTTTTACAAAGCCCGTTCTATGATAATTATGGAAGAAATGGCCAAAGAAAAGAAAGCAACAAACTCTATCTATAACTTTGCTTTCGTATCTTCTATTGATGATAACACAACTTCAACCACTCCCTCTCAGTAGCGCAACAACCGCACCAACAATGGTGTTTATCGTGGTGGTCATGGAAGGGGTAGAAGCAACGTTCGTGGTGGAGGTCATTCCCAGCCTCATCAACATCAGTGGCCTCAATCTCCCACTTATCCCAAACAACAGGAGTGGGGATATCCATGGAAGCCATGGGCCACTCTACTATGTCAATATTCGATAACTAGTGCTCCCTATCAACAATCAGGCATACTAGGTCCCAAGCTCACTTGGTATCTGCTCCACCTCATAAGAACAGTAAACAAAGCTCATCTTCTTACGCTCCAACTGACATCCAGGATGTTATGCATACTTTCTCCATCTTTGTTCCTGATTATCAATGTATAAGGACAATAAAGCAACTTCTCATATGACAGGTAATATAGGTAATCTCACATCATATTTTAATATGAGTAGTAATATTATTGTTGGAAATGATCATCATATTCCCGTTATTGGTTGTGGACATGCATCTTTACCCAATTCTCTAACCTTAAACAATGTTTTACAAGCACCAAAACTTATTTAAAATCTTGTTGCTGTCATAAAATTTACAATCGATAATGATGTATATGTTAAATTTGATCCTTTCGGTTTTTTTGTGAAGGATTTGCAGACATGAACATTTTTAATGAGATGTAATAATTCTGGCGACCTTTACCCTATTCCCACAAGACCAAACACAACAACACTACCACCGTCCACCTTTGCTGCTTCATCTACCGAGTTATGGCATTGTCGTTTTGGACATCCAGGATCTCCTATTTTAAATTCCCTTTATCGAAACAAACTTTTTCTATGTAATAAGTTTTGAAATGATTTCTTTTCTCACTCTTGTCCACTTGGGAAACAAATAAAACTACCTTTTTATAATATCTTGTCACTTGTATTCCTTTTGACATCATTCATAGCGATCTTTGGACTTCTTCAATATTAAGTTCCGGAGGGCATAATTACTATATGTTATTTCTTGATGATTTTAATGATTTTTTATGGACTTTTCCAATCTCAAACAAATCACAAGTACATTCTATTTTTTTTACAATTTCGTGCTAACATTAAAATACAATTTGAACGTGAAATAAAATGTTTCCAATGTGACAATGGAAAATAACACAATAATGCTCTCTTTCATAAGTTTTGTGAACTAAATGGAATGTCCTTTAGATTCTCTTATCCTCACACCTCCCCTTAAAATTGAAAATCTGAAAGAAAATTTTGTACAATCAATAACATAATCTGAACCCTTATTGATCATGCTTCTATTCCACCAGTTTTCTAGCACCATTCTCTTCAAATGACCACTTACCTATAAAATATACTTCAAAATAAGAAACTCACTCTCCAATCACTCACCAAAAATATCTACAAAAAAAACTCATATTCACACCTCCGAGTCTTTGTGTGTTTTTGTCATCCATTAACGCCTTCCACCACCAGGAATAAACTCCAGCCTCAGTCTATACCACGTGTCTTTCTAGGATATCCAGCTAATCATAGAGGTTATAAGTGTTACAATTTGTCAAGTCGTAAAATCATTATCTCTCGACATGTTATTTTTTAGGAAAATACGTTTCCTTTTTCCACCATGAATTCTCCTACAACGACTAATTATAACTTCTTAGATGATGATATAATCCCACTTCTTACCTCACAAGTGTATACCACACCTCCACAAACCTCCTCTCCCAACATAATAGTCATTTAACCACCATCACCAGCAGTCCAACATACTCCTCCCCTCAAATCACAAACCAAATAAACCCCCCATCAACAACCCCTCGGACCAATAACCTATACCCACGACTCAAACACCCCCCCCCCCCCCAAAAAAAAAGACCTCATATACACAAAAAACACCGACCACCTACTCTCCACCTATTCAAACACCCATTTCCCCTCATGCACCTCATTCACCCCAAATGACAACCCTAGCTCAACATGGAATTGTCAAACCCCATAAACTTTTCAACCTACATACATCCACACATCAATATCTCTCTCTTTTTCCTACAAATCTCATTGATGCATTAAATGATCACAATTGGAAAATGTCCATGAAAGACAAATATGACGCTCTTATTGAATATAAGACATGAGAATTAGTTCCTCGTCCCTCTAATGCTAATGTTATTTGAAGTTTTTGGATTTTTAGGCACAAGAATAAATATGATGGTTATTTTGAGCTATACAAATCCCGTCTTGTATGCAATGGCGATAATCAACAGTCAAGTGTCGATTATGGTGAAACTTTAAGCCCTTTCATCAAATTTCCACTATTCGTATGGTACTTAGCATTGCATTATCCAAGTCGTGGCATCTCCATCAACTAGATGTCAAGAATTCCTTTTTGCATGGAAATCTTGACGGAACTGTGTATGTGCACCACCCTCATGGATTTTGTGATCCACAATATCCTGAGCATGTCTATCTCCTCAAAAAGTCTCTCTATGGTCTCAAATAAGCATCTCGTGCTTGGTACCAATGATTCATTGACTATGTTGCCACATTGGGTTTCTCTCATAACATCTCTAATCCCTCTTTATTAGTTTATCATCACGATATTGATACTGCTTATATCCTTCTATATGTGGATGACATAATTCTCATTGCTTCCTCTGAAGCTCTTCGTGACTCTATTATGTCTAAACTTACCTCTGAATTTGACATGATGGATTTGGGTCCTCAAAGTTATTTTCTAGGAATATCTGTCACTAAACATACAATTGGTCTTTTCTTGTTTCAAACAAAAAATGAAAAGGAAATTATAGAAGGAGCAAATATGTCCTCTTGCAAGCTATCACCCACCCTAGTAGACACGAAGGGAAAACTCAGTGGGTCTTCTGAGAATCCATATCATGACCCAACTAAATATCAGAGTCTTGCAGGAGCATTACAATATTTGACTTTCATAAGACCCAATATCTCTTATGTAGTACAATAGGCATGGCTATTCATGCATGACCCTAAACCACAACATATGTCAGCATTGAAGCGTATAATTCAATATATTCACAACAATATTGATTTAGGCCTTCACTTGTATCCCTCATCTGTCAGCAAATTGGTTTCTTACACTGATGCAGATTGGACTGGTTGCCTAGACACCAGACCATCCACCTCTGATTACTGTGTCTATCTTGGTGACAATTTAATCTCATGGTCTGCCAAAGGCCAACATACCCTTTCTCGGTCCAACGTAGAAGTCGAGTACCATAGAGTCGCTAATGTAGTATTTGAATCTTGTTGGATTTGAAACTTACTATTGGAACTACATTTCTCAATTACAACAACCACTTTGGTATATTGTGACAATGTAAGTGTTGTCTATCTATCCAACAATCCAATTCTACATCATCTCACCAAACACATCGAGATGGATATACATTTTGTGCATGACAAAGTTTCCCGCGACTAAGTACAAGTCTTACACGTCCCTCAACGTCACCAAATTGCTGACATATTCACCAAAGGACTTCCGTTGCAACTCTTTGATGATTTTTGTGACAGTCTCAACATTCGTCAGCCTACCGTTTCGACTACGGGGGTGTATTAGAATTTCATTGTTATTTATTAGAATATCATTAGTCATGATTGTATAATAAAACACATATACAAACTTACATTATATATATATATATATATATATATATATATATATATATATATATATATATATATATATATATATATATATATCGTTGGCAAATCAATGGAAATGCAAGACCTATAATTCCAATAGTTGAAAAACACTTTAAACCCCTCAAGGTTGTGTGTTTCATATATCAAGAGTTGAAGAGATTGAGAAACAATTGGATAGAAAATAAGGTTTGCTATGGCATTTATTTCCTCTTGCAACACTTAAAAATTGTTGACATAAATGTTAAAAACGTGCTTAGAGAATTGGGAATAATTTTTAAATGTCTTTTATGCGTGTGTTGCCTATTGTCTATGACAACACTCTTTTCACTCTTTGGGCACACTATTAATAACTGTCACCTAAACTACGGAAATAGTAGACACTTTAAACCTTGGTGATATCTTTAACGTTTCATGGGTTCGAATCTCAGTGTAAAAAAATTCGTGATTTCTTCAATATTTTAGTCGCGCTTTTCGTTTTGATTTATTTTTAAATAAAAAAATAATTGTGATATCACTATAGTTGTTTTTTTTTATTTCATTAAGAAAACTATATATCACTCCGGTTGGTTTAGATGATCATAGTGTAATGACTTAGTCACTTAAAAAGAAAAAAGCTAGCTATCTTCTCTCATCAGTTTCATTTTTTCATTTCCATTAGGGAAACCATTTTCTATCCTAACGAAACAACACCATTTTCAAACCTAACAAAACAATATCATTTTCAATCAACTGCATCTTTATCGTTCATTAACGAAACCAAACCCTTTTCAACCATCGTCAGCTTCACCTTCATCGTTCAAACAACTTCATTATTCTTGGCCTACGTATCATCGAAGAGGAATGCGACACCAAATTCACCATTCTTGGCTTAACAACCGTTTAGAAGGAAGACAAATGAAACTTGTACAAATGATTTTCATTCTCTAAACGAGAAAAAACAAAAAAATAAAGAGGTGTCACAATGATGACTAAATTAAAAAAAGTCCACACTTCGGGTAACAAATTTCCGATCAAGTTTAATGTCATATATTCAATAGTTTATGGTCCTCATTCTTCGCTTTTTACGAGTTATATTGTGTTCCTTGGACGTAGCAAAGTCAGTATATTGATAAATGATTGGAAAGATGCACCAAAGGATGTGAAAGAGAGCATATGGACAGACATTAAGGTATTAATTTAATTTTCTTTGGTTCAATATTACTTTATATAATTACTAATACATACTTATTGATGTAACTGTAGTTGACATTTGAGTTTTCCGATGATGATAAGTTGTAAAATAACTGGACCACTTATGCTAGTACGTGTTGGATGGGTTTTAAGTCATGATTGTGTGACTACATCAGGGAGCCTAAGCCTGATCTTGAGCATCCTTGGGTGAGATATAATTTTCTTGACAAGAAGGTTTGGAAAAAGTTTGTGAAGTCTCGTAGTTCTAATAAGTTCCTGGTTAGTAGTAATTTTATTTTTTGATAATTTTATGCTTATGCTTTATAGATACAACCTTGCAAGTTAATATTTTTCCTATGTTTATAATAGGTTAAAGTGAATCTGGAAAGCTGAACAAGGAAAAAAATAAATACCCTGATAGATTGTCTCATGGGGGATACAAGAAACTTGAGAAAAAAATTATTAATGAAAAAAGACAACAACTGGGAGATGAGGACTCCATGATGCGTAATCGCAACCCATCTCCACCATGACAAAATTAGAAGTGGAAGAGGGCTAAAAAAAGACCAAATGTAGAGTACACTTCAGATGCCTCTAGAGAAGTCACTTAGAAAATTACAAGTAGGATTTATTGTGAATTTGTTATGTGTTATTTAAATCGCTTAATTAACAATATATATCTTATCATATTATGTAAGATTCGTTGGTTGTGTCGTTTCTTGAATGTTCTTTTGTTCCAGAATCACGACATCATATATTAGTAGAAGCAATTAGAACAAATGAGCATGATGGTTGTGTCAGTGGTGTTGGATGTAACACCATTCTAAACCCCACATATAATTAACGAATATTTTAATTAAAATCAAAACCACAAGGGTGTTACACACATTACAAACACATCCTGCTTTGTAACACGGGTTACATCAATTCACATTAAACCTGTCATCGCATGCTCACTTCTGTTTTAAAGTATCATCGCATCAAAAATATCATCAACAATTATGGAAGATAAGGTAAGTAATGACATTTGGTCTCAAACTTCAACTTTGATAACAAATAAGAGAGTTATGATCAATCATCTCAACATGCTTAAGAACGCTCAATAACAAAATTAGTCTTATGACTTTAACATAAACATGTCATAACTTTAAAACAAGAGTTCCCAACCTGATGTTACACAATCAGAGCAAGACACTACTAAATAAGGCGCTAAACTAAGAAGAAACTCCATGAGATGACTTCTACTTACTTCAACAATGTTACCCTTGAGTATCTACATAATGTCCATGTAAAGGCAAGGTTCAAATAGAAGGGGTGAGAAATACATCCAAATAATAAGTGGTGCATAACAACAAGAGTATATTAAATACAATACAGTTCAAACATTATCCACTATGCACCACAACACATGTATTCAAGTTTCACCCACTTCACAATAATACACAATCGATATGTAAATATGTCTCTCAACGAAATCAACAGACTCATATGCATGCAATACCGATCTCAACAATGGTTCCAAATACGAACCGGGTCCCAATCAACTGTGAATCCATGAGCTTCACTTAGCAAACCTTGAGCCCCACACCAAGCTCTAAGCCACAACATCAAGCTTGGGACAATTACCGGTCACCAACATCAAAACATGTAACCGCCTCTTTCAAAATAATGACAACTCATGATGCATGAATGAATGTATGCATCATTACAACAACTCAGCAACACATACGGTATCACATCAACCACATAATTTCCTGTACAACATCAACATGATAGTTTCACATCAAAACTACATATCTTAACTCAACATGTTATTAATATAAGTATAACAATTCATCTTATAATCACATCAACTCTATCACAACAATTGCAATGGTTCATCAACCAAACATATAAACCAACATGTTTATCGACATAGTAGGTATATGAATAATGTCCAAACATTTCACTAATCAATACCATGTTATATATCTATGCTTTATCTTTCTAATGCTTTAAATGACACGTCATTTAGATATACGTATCAAAAGTTATGGCCAAAATCATTGAACAATGTGAAACAAACATTCTGACAGTTATGTGTCGACACATGACTCATATAAGTCGATGCATAACATGTACAGGTTGGCGCATAACATGTACATCTTAGCTCATGTACCTTATTTTTAAATCTTATAGCATTCTATTTGATGTTCTAACTTAATGTGTCGACTCATGACCTTTACAGGTCGACGCATGACCTTTACAAATCGGTTTATAACCTTTATAGGTTGGTGCATGCATTGAACAGGTCGGCACATGACCTTCATAGGCCAACTTATACTGCTATATTTTGTCTAAAAATCAGTGTTTAATCATCCAAACACTACCTTATGTAACAACAACTTATTTTTACAAAAATCCATCATATTAATCCTAATTCCTACTGCTATCACTGCCTAAACTCATATATTATTTCATGGGTTCATGGATCAACAACACATTACAACATTAGCATTATATTAATCATCTCTAACTCATTAATGTCCATCAAATTCATCATGATTCATTTGATTGAAGCACATCACAACAACAACATATCAATACACATGGTTATAATTCATATCACAACATATAAAAACAATATTATCATCATCAGTCAAAAGGTTAACAAACCCTATGGAATATTATGAGTCCCTCCACTCTATCATTCCATCATACCCCTTATTATTGAAACAATTTCCCACCCTTACCTGATTTCCAGCAAAAACACTTTTGATCCTTAGAGTTCTTCCTCAACCTCAAGCCCTTTCTCTCAATCTTTGCTCTTTCCACCAATTTCACGTATTGATAATTCTCCTAAAAAAACCTAGCTTCTCTCCCAACTTTTAAAATATATAGTAACCTTCTTACTTTTTCCAAATTACTATTTTTGCCCAATTTAACTCTAGCTTTCCTCCTCTTACCACACACTCTTCTCAAACACAACAATCGGCACATACTCCTATTTTCTCCAATTTCTTATTTTCTCAATAATAATAAATAAAATTCTAATTATTCTAATTATTTTCTAATTTACTCTACCATCTCACCATACCTTACTATTTCTACCACACCCCAACAACACATATTCAAATAATTTATTTTAAATCACACTAACATTCAATAATTAAATAAAATAAATTCAAATAATTTAATTAAATAATTTAATCGAATTTGGAGTGTTACATATGAGATGACATCGGCCTGAGTGTGTGGTTTGATACATCGAGAAACAACACTAGACAGACGCAAAAAGAAACAATTGAAGAGTTTGAGAAGAAGTTGGAAAGTCAAAAGAAAGAATTTGAATATGCGTTAGCATAGGAGAGGGAAAATTGCAGGAAAGAGATAGAAGAAATGAAAGAGTTATATGCGGTATGTGAGAATATTGTGATATCTGAAATGATTGAAATATACTGTGTTGATTATATTTTGTGTTCCTATTGTTTTTATGATGTAGAGAATTAGTGGAAATGTCCAACAATGTACACATGAAGATGGTGATGATCAATTTCCTGAAAGAACTGTTGTACGTGGTAAAAGTAGAAAATGAAGTTGTTCAGTCGCCCCTACCACCGTTCCTATCGATAATGAGATCCATAATGAGTTATTGACTCCTTCTGAAGAATCAATAACCAAAATGTTATGTCACATTATCGAAAATAAAGATCTCATTCCTTTTGAGCTGGAACATGATTGAGAGTTAGAGTGTTTCTATCTCGATCCTAGCGATATAAAGAATTTGGTCATTAGACATCAGTGGCTAGACGTAGGCTTGCTACAAGTTTGGTACATCTAAGGATATAATTGAATATCTCATTATGGTACATTCATCATTTTGTATAGAACTAATTCCTCACTTATTTTTTGAGTTTTGTTTAACCATTTAGGTATATTCACCGTGTTTGTATAGAATTAAATAAATCATACATTTATGGATTCTTTGATCAAATTAGTATTCTATTTACAAGTGATACTCTAAAAAATGTTAAAGAATACATAACATCAATGTTAGACGTGATAAAAGACTATTGCTTAACACCATTTCTCCATAAGTGAGTAATTTTGAAATTGCAGTTTTTCTATATATATATATATATATATATATATATATATATATATATATATATATATATATATATATATATATATATATATATATATATATATATATATATATATAGTTAGTTTCCATGTTTTACCAAATACTAAATATATATGCTTGTGTTCATTTAGTGAAAATATTCAATTGACCATCATATCTCTTCAGACAAATATGGTAACTACATTGTGTTCCTTACACAATCCACTTGAACTTAAGATGAATCAAATTGTTACTAAGTAAGTTTATGTTTATTTATGAGATTTTTATTAGTAATATTTTTTTTGAATTTATAATTAGTTTAACGTGTAATATTTTTAAGGATTAATACATGTTTTAGTCCCTTAACTTAATTTAATGTTTCGCTTTAGTCCCTTAACTAAAAAACGTTACGCGTTAGTTCCTTAGCTTCACTTTTGTTACCCCATTTGTCCCCCCCGTTTATTTTTAGCAAGAAAACATTAAGTTCTAGTGATGTAGCGTGACAACAATGTCATTAGTACAAATCTGAGTCAGAATATATAGTTAAAAACTGATACACTAATTAAATTGCGAGGATTTTGTTTTCGCAATTTAAACGGTGTATAAGTTTTTAACAACATATACTGACTCATATTTGTACCAATGACCTTATTGTCACGCCACATCACCAGAACTTAACGTTTATTTGTCAAAAATTAACGGAAGAGACCAAATAGGATAACAGAAGTGAAGTTAAGAGACTAAATTGTAACATGTTTTAGTTAAGAGACTAAAGTGAAACATCAAATTAAGTTAAGGGATTTGGTGACTAATTATGCCTATTTTAAAATCATTCTTAACATACAAGGTTGTGAAACAACACTATTATATGAACAATTCTAGAAAAATACTCCCATTTTGTATGCCCCAGGTAAGTTGATTACTTATGACATTCATTTATGTATATATATATATATATATATATATATATATATATATATATATATATATATATATATATATAGTTACATGCATGTATGGTTATATATATTCATGAAATATTTAAATTTGTAGACGAGGAGACAAGAAGAGGGATATGAGTGTGTGTACTGTGTAATGAAACACATGTTAAAAATTGTCTATGTAGATGTTGTTGATTCTTTGAATCAGGTATATATTATGTCAAAATATTTATAATAACAGATTAATGTTTAAGTTTGCTATTATATTTCAAATCACGTGATATTCAATTTCTCCACTTTTTTATGTAGACAGTTAACGATATGACACATTTCTCCCTCGATGACTTAAAAGACATTTGTAGACGTTGGGAATTTATTTTTAATGCGCTATTTGACAAGGGTGTTCAAACATGATTTTGTGTAACAATCTCTTTTTCGCATCCACTGGTTATGGGTTATTTTTGGTAGTTTTTGAAATGTCATTATTAGTGGAGTTGTGTTGTATTGATAATGAAGAAGTGTTGTTGACATTGTAATGATGGCGATGATAAGGTGATGAGATGATGAATGAAGGTTGTTTTGTAAATATATGTTTGCTATATTTTTGAGATTAATGTAAATAATATTTTTGAATGGAAGTTGTTTTATAAAAAATATTTAGGTTTGTAATATATGTCTTAAAGACATGTACAAAAAATTGGGTATGTATGGAAAATTATAAAAAAAGTATTTCATAACGGTTGTTTAATAAAACTGTGGTGATAGGTGTCGTGTCGTGAAAAATACCTGAGAGAATCGCACGCTCGAAGATACAACATAGTCGCCACCGAACTTTATTTATTTCAAAAGGAAAGGAAAAATATCTATAAAACCCAAGGGAAAGAGAAAAATGGTAAGTAATAGGTTATGCAAGGGGAATGTATTAACACCCCTCACATCCATTGTACTCAACGAGAACCATTTTGATTGTTCTTTTCATGGATGGATGTTACTATCTAAAGGTTACTTGCAAAAGAGGAAAAATAATTTTATTAATTAGTGTGCTTGCGAAGGATTTGAACCCTCGTGCCTACGTATTCCAATAGTGCAATTTGAAAATCAGAGCTCCGTAGTTCGTCCTAGAAAATATGGATTTGTTGGTTGTTTTTAGGGAACAAATATAATTGTATCCTATAAGTGTGTAGACGTTAGCTGATTCTGATCCTTGTTCGGATGCTCCAAGCTTTTAGTATGACTGCTAAGGAACGGATTATAACAGTTCTTTTATGAAAAGAAAGAAAATTGTTTTGAAAAAGGTTTGTGTTAAGAGAAAAAGAAAGAGTTGATTGAATTGCGAAATAAAATAGAGAATTTCTGGTATTGCAAAAGAAAGTTGCTTGAATTGCAAAGGAAATGGTGAAATGAGGAAAGTGTTATTAGACCAGGATTATGTTGTTTGAATCCATATGGTAGGTGTATTTGAACCAAAGAGTGTGTGATATTAACCAGTAGATGGTGTGGCCAATGCATAATTGTAAGATTTTGCCTAGATCCAGGGATCAAGACCTACAAAGGAGGGTGTTTTCCTAAGCACCGAGTCTGACAAGGAACACAAGAAAGGGAAAGGTTTGTCTAAGCACCGGGTCTGACAAGACAACCATGCAGGAGAAAGGGGATTTTCCTAAGCACAAGGTCTAACAAGGAAAACAAAAAAGAGAAGGGTTTGTCTAAGCACGAGTACTGACAATACAAACATCCAGGAGAAATGGGATTTGTCTAAGCACGAGGTCTAACAAGGCAAACATACATGAAAAAAGGGTTTTCCTAAGCACGAGGTCTGACAAGGAAAATAAGGAAGAGAATGGGCTTGTGTAAGCATCGGGTCTGATAAGACAAACATGCATGAAAGAGGGGGGGGGGGGGGGGGGGGGGGGAGGTTGCCTAAGCACGAGGTCTTACAAGGAAAACAAGAAAGTGAACTGGATCTTGGTTCAGAGATGGGTATTTGACCATTAGGTGTTTAACCCAACAAATGTATGGAAGGATCTTGGTTCAGAGATGTGTATTTGACCATAGGGGTCGTGGCGTACAATTCACATCATAACTAGTAAGTGTTGAAGAAAAATATTTTTGTTGTGCTTGAATGAAGTAGTGATCTAGTCTTGATGTCCAGAGTCTTGAATATGAAACTTGACTTGAGTTCCAGTGCATTGTCAATGCAGAGGGCTAGTCCCATCAAGTGATCAAGAGGCTTATGATCACTTGACTGGATAAGGGAAGCAGATAAATGTCTAGTGATTAATTGATCAAAGAAGACTTTGGTCAACTCATCAATCAGTGATGTGCTCAAGATATAAGTTATAAGCACATGCATTTATTAAGTCTAGAATCATAAAGACACTGAAATAGTAACATGCATGTTAATTTCTAAAATCTAATCTAGAATTAACTAACTAATTAAATGCTAATCAAACTCTAACATTGGCATGCTTATCAATTTCTAAAAGATCTAATAGAAAATTCTAAACTAATCTACTTAATTTCTAATATGTGATTACCTTTTATTTATTTTTCAAACTATTCTCCTTATTTTTAAAGAAAAATAACATGTGTTAAAAGGTATTAAAATGTGTATTTAAATGTAATAAATGGGTTAAAATTTAAAAAGGTACTAAAATTAACAAAACAAAAGATTAAAAAAAAGAGAGGAAAAAGAAAATAATAGAGGCAGAGGGTGCAGAGTTTTGCATAGAGTGTAGCAAGAAATTGGCTTGGGCCTGATAGAAAGCCCAAAGAGTGATTACGCCTTGTCTCGGGAGGGGGTATGGAGGTTGTGTAGGGGTGTAGCGTGTAATTTTATTGGGCCAAGGTGGCCTTATACCCAAATTAAGAAGCCAAGAGATAGGGGAAGAAACTCAGAGGCTTCATTCTTTTATTTCGTGCTTCTTATCCACGTTCGTAACATATGTTCTTGTGACCTCACCAACGAAAATCTCGCTGCACCAAAAATTGCCTCCGACGGAGGCGGAGGTGCAAAAATTTCAAAACACACATCAAACTACTCGTCTACATTCCCTCATTCATAATCCTGAACCCATTTCCACCAATTCTTAACCAATGCTACAAATCAAAGAGAAGTGTGCAAGAACCCTAAAATGGAAAACTCCAATTAAACAGTGATGGTGAGTGAAACCGAGTCCAAATATTAGTGGTTTGGCTCCTTAGACGAGGTACTACATTGTGGTAACTGTGAATCAAAGAGGAAGAGTGGAAAGGCCTACCTGTTGGAGAAACTCCAGGGGTTCTTCAAGTGGCGGTGTTGAGAACAATGATCTAAGAAGCTTTTATTTCCTCACATATGCTCCCTTCTGCTCTTTCAAATTGCATGGGAAATCCTATTTTCTTCTTCTACCTTTAGTTCGTAGGTGAAATTATATGAGGTTGTTGATGATTATACCACAAAATGGTGGTGATTTCAAGAGAGAGATGGAGGGCATAGAGAATTGAGAGATGAATTTGAGAGTGAAAACAAAGAGATTCAAAGGTGAAACTTGTGGAATGTGATTGATGACTGAGAGAGAATTCTCAGTGTTTGGGGATTGAGGAATTTTGTGAGAAAATGAGTGTGATTGATCCCCCGTGATTGAAGAGATGAACTAAATTTATAAGAGTTGATATTGTAACTGAATTGGGCAAGTCAGGTAATTCCGTTAGGGCAGTTAGGGCACTGTTAGCTTCAAGTGTAATTAGAGGGAGAGTTTGTTAGGATGATTCACACTATTTAAAAACAGTTGGAAATGTTAATTTCTGGTTTGAGTTAGTTTTGAATTTAGTTAGTGAGGGATTGAGGTTAGGGCTGTTAGAAATCAAATTAATTGGATTTTAGTTAGTAAAGAGGTTAGTATAGTTAGTGAATCTAATTTTTTTAAGGTTTTGTTAGAAGTGAATTTCATAAGGAACTGTAGCAGTGAGTGTGGCTAATTCAACTATTTTAACCGTTAGAGGAAGTTAGATGGTTTGGGTGAAGTTAGTTTGACGTTGTTTGAAATATGAATTTAATTTTGAATGTAATTTAGATGGTATTTGAGAGGTAATTTAATTTGGTTATGTTGTGAATTTGTAGTTACAGTATCATGATCCTACGGATCAACTATCCAACTATGATACAATGGGATGTCCAACAAATTAAATATGGCACACTCTGAAGAGAATTCAAAATAATCTATTCTCGTAAATTTTAAATTTACATCACTTCCGGTGGCAAGCCTAGGGAGCGAATCAATTGCATCAGTAATGTTCTACTGTTGATTTTCGACATAGCCCGCATCTTTGTTATTTACATTACTATTTGAATCAATCAATCGTTCAACAACCAATGAAAGCAACTTATCCTGTGAGACTTCAACCACCTCTAGGCTCAAACCTAACTGGTTTCTTAGCATAAGAACATTAAAAATAGAAAGGAGATGACAAGGTCCATTGTTATTTTGAAGGACGATCGGAGTGTGAAACTACAAAAAAAATACCCGAGTGCATCGCACGCTCGAAGATATAACAAAGTCGCCATCGAACTTTATTTATTCCTGAAGGAAAGGGAAGACATCGATAACATTCGGGGAAGAGAGAAAGGGTAAGGAAGTCAGTTATAGAAGGGGAAGGTATTGGAATCTCTCACATATGTTGTACTCAATGAGAACTATTTTGATTGTTCTTTACTTGAGTGGGTGCTACTTTCTAAAGGTTGCTTGCGATGATAACAGAAAAATAATTAATAATTAAGGTTTCTCATTAAGGATTGTGACCCTCATGCCTACATATCCTCATAGTGAAATAAGGAATTCAAAGCTTAGTAGTTCGTGGAACTAAGGGTGATAAAAGAAGGTTTGAATGAAAGATGAAAGATTTGGTGAAATGGTGTTTAAACCAAAAGAATAGATAAGGGTAATGTAAGGGATAAAAGTGATAGGTATGTTGTTTAAACCTAATAAGGAAGGGAGAAAGAATAATAATGATGTTTAAACCGAGGAGTAAATGAAAGTGATGCTTAAACCAAAAGAAACAAGAAATGGTGTTTAACTCAAATGATCGGTGTTTAAATCGGAAAATTGGTGTTTAAACCAACAAGAAAATGAAATGATGTTTACTAGGGAAGGAGATGGAACTGTGGTGTTTAAATCGGGAAATGATGTTTAAAACTAAAGGAAGGAATAAGGATTGTGTTTAAACCGAAAGTGAAATGGAAGTGCTGTTTAAACTAAAGGTAAATGAAAATGGTGTTTAAACCCAAGAGTCGGTGTTGAAATTGGAAAAGTGATAACAGTAGTGTTTAAACCAATAAGAAAATGAAAGTGGTGTTTAAACCGGAAAAAATTATGTTTAAACCAAAGGAAGAGAGAGATGGTGTTTAAACCAAGAGAAATAAGTGTGGCTTTTAGGTGAGCATTGTGGTTGTTGATTGTAGTGTTGAAGTATTGAGGGTGAAAGGTTTGCATGTTGCTCTAAGGTAGAAGAAAATATTTGATTGTTTTGTAATTATGAAATGTGTTTGGCGAGTTTAACCATTGGTATTTAGAGGGAGATAAGCGTCTAACCACCGACTAAGTACGATCGACAATCAGAATACTCAGGAATTGAGAGGAAAGTTACATCCTAACCATTACTTTTTGCCCTAAGAGGACCGAATTAAACTCATTTTATTGTTAAGTATTTTCAGATAGATGTCAAGTATCGAGCGACCGACAACCCAAGTACTTGAGAATGTTGTGCACAAGTACGTACATCATGCAATTTATTATAAAAATAATTTTGATGATTAGAAATGGATCAAGGTATGAGAATAGAATATGAGATAGAATTAGAAGTGAAATGGGAATGGAATGGATGAGATAATTGACATTAAATCAAGCACTCACGTTGCTTTCAATTGTATTTGATTTTGAAAAGGCACTTGACGTTGGATCAAGTGTGTTTTTATTCTTTTGAAAAATGGTTTTTTTTATCATTTCAATTTTACCTTATTTAATAACATGCAAAGGAAAACAATAAATAAAATAAAGTTCTATTCTATTACATGTTCATGGGAATGTGGGAAATTTTACCCACAATGAAGGGCGGAGGATGGATCATCATACACCATACAAGAATGGGAGAAGGATCATACAAACACTCAATGGTTAACCATACCTTAAAATCAATCAAGTGGCAATGGTAAAATCTAATAAGTCCAAAATTAAGGTCATGGTTCATGCATCAAGATATAATTAAATGGATATAAATGGAATTCTAATTCTAAAGAACATAAATTAAAGATTAAGGTCTAAACTTAAACATGCATCAAAGTGAACAAAAACATCTAAAAAGAAAGTATTAAGATAATAAATTTTTAATCAACAAAGTGACTAAAAATCAACTACACAAAATAGGAGTTTAATCAATGCAAATCATGTTGCTAAATTGACCAAAAAACTATGAGTACTTTCTACATATTAATCATCTTATTCTCGAAGTAAATCAAAGTAACAAAAAACAATTAAAGTTTAAATAAATCATTAATCAACATTTTTTTACTAATTACTATACTCCTAATTTTTATCCTAATTTTCATGGAAAAATGAATCAATCAAAATAATGGTAAAAGCCATAATAAAAGTACAAAGAAAATAAAAATAAAACTAAAAACGGTAGGGGGTATGAAATTCAAAAGAAGTGCAAAAGGAAAAAGGGGCGCAAGCCAATTCAGAGCTGGTCCAAATCAAGTTTCATGCTCTTAGCAGGGAGGTGTGGTATTGGACTGGGGGTGTAACAAGAATCTGGGGCGCAAGGCCCATTTCATGGCCCACATTTATTTTTTCTTGAATGAGAGGGGGGTGTCCTAGCATTATTGAGGTGCAAAAAAGGAAAATGATGGGCTTGGGGAGAAGCAAGCCCAATTTCTTATGAGAGAGGGAAGAGAAGCTTCAATATTCAAACTCATAAATGAAAACGCGCTCAGTGGTTCAAAACATCTTCACCACACTTGGCCTGAGAAACCGCCTCCTCTGCCGCCCCAGAGGTCTCTTCCAGCGGTGTCGGAGGGCCAAACCATGGAACTCATACACCTTTAAACTTGTATCTTTATCCTCTATTCAAATTCAACATTAATTTCACCTATTTCGTAATCAAAAGCCTAAACCGAATCAGTTTATCCAAGAACCCTAAATGCTAAAATTCAAATTAAATCCTCAACAGGGGGAATCAAAGCTCCCAATTATAGGGCTTTGATTCCTCACCCAAATCCCTACACAATAGTAACCTTTAATTGGAGAAATATGGCTTACCTATGAGGAAACACTAAGCTTTAGTGAGGTGAACTCAAAGGTGATGATGAAAGTGATTTCATGTATGCTCCCTTCTTCGACTCTTTCTTCTTCCTCGGCCAAACTTCTCTTCTTCTTTGAATTCTTTAGCCTCTAGGAATGAATTCTTCTGCTCTGTGAATTTCCTTATGCTTGAGTATGATGAGAGAGTAGAAGGTTGAATATGAGATTGTGAGAATGATTGGGTATGATTATGTGTGGCTTCGTGCATAAAAATGTTTGATATCGTGTGAACTCTGATGGTGAGGATTAAGTAAAAAGATGATGATTGTGAGGATGAGAATTCAGTGAAGAATTGATGATCCCTTAGAATAAGGATTGAAGATGGTTGTATAGCCCTTAAATACCTCAACGCAATCAGTTTGAGCTTGATTGTTAGCTTAGAAATTTGTGAAGTTAGTTTGTAGTTTCAGTTTCTCTTAGGATTTTGTTAGGAAGTTAGAAGGTCGTGAGCCGAAGTTAGTTATGACAGTTTCTATGTTGTTAGACATGTGGTTAGTTAGTTAGGAATGCCATTTCTGTTAGCTTTATTATGATGGGTTAGTTAATCTATTAGGAAATGCTTGGCTGATGTTAGTAAAAAAATTACATTTCTGTTAGTTAGAAATAACATACTGTTAGTGTAGTGAACTAGTTAGGAAGGTCAATGATGGTTAGGTTAGCATTTGAATAACTTGCTTGTTAGTCTTATCTTTGCATGTCAGTAGGAAATTCTGAATTGGAATGTGAACCTTGCCATGATGAATGGTTGAATATGTAGTATATGATGATGGTTGATTTTGAATGTGATACTTTTAGATACAATGCAATGCTTAATGCTATGTTGGAATTTAAAACTAGTATAGAATGAATGTGTTATGTTATGCTATTAGGTGAATGCCTTACTACTAATGCTTGGCCTAGTGTTTGCATTGCTATGTTTTGGCCCGTTGTGATGTTGTTAGTGGTAGGATGCTAGGTCTGAATGTTAAGTATGATATGCTCATGTTTGTCACCTGTCCTGCTGCAATCTTGATCAAATTTCTGCTATGTACCATAACTTCCATTGTTAACATGATTAATAGGGTTATTAGTGTAGGAAATTTGATTGTTAGCAATGCATTCATGTCCCTTTTGAAATGGTGTTAATGGCCTGCACTGAACTGATGTATGTTGATTGAGAATGTTGATTGCTTGGCCTTGTTATGTGAATTTTGGTCATGGACTATCATAGAAGTAAAGGGCTAGTTGATGAATGTTATGATGTTTGTTCATTTCCTATTATAAAACATATTGACATTAAAAATAAGGGCCTGTTATGTTATGTATGTATGCTACATGAATACATTATTATGTGTTTGAATGAGTGCATTAATATGTGTTTGAATGAATGTCATTTTAAATTATGGCATGTTATAAATATGTGTATGACTATGAATTTGGATGAATGCAATGTTGGTATATTATGCATTGATGAATTATATATATTGAAAATTGATGCACAATTGCACTTCACGAAATGTAATTGATTTAATGATGTATTGAGTGCAGGGCTGGTATCAAGCTTGGAGTTTGGATATGACTTCAAGATGAAGGAAATAAACATGGTTAACAAGGCATAGTTTGGAGCAAAATGGTTTGCTTGCACATCAAGCAAGCTAGGTCATGAAAGTCTAATGAGAAGATGAAAAGGATGGAAGAATTAAGAAACAATGGACATTAGGGTTAGGAATATGGAAATTAGGTCAGTTGACTTTGGTCAACTGTTTTGACCAAAAAGTCAACAGTTGACCAAAAGTCAACTATAGGTCAGACCTTATTTTTTGTATGATTTATTGTAAATTGGCAGTTGTATGAATGAATGGACCTCTTGAATGGAAACAATCCTTTTTGATTCAATGAAACATGCTTTTGATTTTAATTTCCCACCAAAATCCATGTTTGAATCATAGCCTTTGAATCATGATCTTTGAGTGAATCATAGACTTATGAAACTTGAATAAATGGACCTTGAAATAAAACTATGAAAATTGGACAAATGGACTAGAAATGCATGATGGAACATGAACCAATGTACTAGGAATGCACCATGAATCAAAGATTAGTGGACTAGGAATGCATGATAAATCATGAGCCAATGAATGCCCTATGAAGTATGAATCAATGGATTATGATACTTGAATGAAACATGAACTTTGAATGAGGACTTGGAATTAAACTAGAATGCAACATGATTAATACTTGAATGAAATCTTGAATAAGACTTGAATAATAAGGCCTTGAATCAAATGAATCATCAAGCAAATAAACATCTGATAAGCCATGGTCAATAGATGATCAATCCTAAGGTTGAGTTCTGCTTGACCACAGTCAAGAATGATGTTTGACTCCAAATGAAAATGGTATGATGCATCCATAATGATCAAGAACCACACTTCAATGAATTAGGGTTCCACAACCAATCTCAAGATCAATAGATAAACCACATTGTCCATAAATGCCAAGCATCCATGATTAGAGTTTTAAGATGCAAACAACCTAATAAAAGGTCCCCAAACAAGCACAATGCTCAATAATCAACTCCATATCAAATGGACCCCAAGATTAAGGTTTCATGATCAAGTCCAAGCTCATAAAAACCACATGATTAATGAGTACCAAGGATCAAGAACTCGAATTTTATGCATAATTGAATACCATGATGCAACCTTCATAAACCAAGGTCCCAAGAAACAAGAATTAGGGTTTCATACCTTGATCCATATAATGGGCTTTCCATGTTTATTGCACCACCACAATCCCTAAGGTTTGATTCTCAAGCAAACCCTAGCTTTTGTTAACTATAAATAACCACATATGTATTTGTCATGAAGGAGTGCAGATGAATCTCAGGCCAAAAGTCAGATGAGGTGAAAATGGGAGGGAAAAGTATGAGGGTATGATAGAGTGGTGTGTCCAACAAATTGAATTGTTTTGGTTTTGTGAAGAAAATATTTAACTGGAGAAAGTTGTTGCAGTTGGTTCTGAGAGAAAACTCTATGGAACTCATGGTTTTAAATGGTAGTTAAAGCAGCAAGTAAATCATGCTCCAAGTAACATCGAAGAATGTCGGCTCATGAGCCAGCGGACTGATAACATCTCTCTTATCATAAACAATACTTCTCCCTCCATCAATAGGTGTGAGGCATGGACTATGAGCCTTTTACAACAAGTTGTGGATCATGATTAATGCTTCGTGACAGTGACGATCTTCCTAGATCAACATCATAAGAATATGAAGTGGGCAGACCAATGTTTTGTGTTGGATTTTAGACGAAAAATGTTAGAATGAAATGAAGTTAATAAGTTGGACTATTAGTGCAAATGTATAAGATGTTGTTATTGTTACAATTGGTGACTTGGAATTGTTTGAAATTTGTTAAGTTAAATATGATGGTAAATGGAACTGAATGTTAGTCAATCTAGCCTGTTAATTGGTCATGTTAATGCTTATGTACATGTGTGAATATGATTTGGTGTATGACTTGTGACTTTAGGACCTTGAATGATTGTCATTTTTTTTTTTTGTGAAAATGTAGGAATGCTAATGGTGTGTATCTAAGCTTACAGGACTGGTGTGTTTGATCAAAATAACAAGACACGCGTAACATGGCTCAAGACATGGATTATGGAGACATTTTGGAAAACATGAAGAATTTGAGGAAGTCTCTGGACACACCAAGGGTTATGAAGTGTCTTGAACAAAAATGGGGTGGTTTAATGAATGAAGAAGAATTAGGATAAGACTTAGGAAAGGTAGTTGACTTTGGTCAACTGTTTGATCAAAATTCAATAATTGACCAAAAGTCAATTGTAGGTCAAAAGTGTAATCTTATGTAATTGGTCTTTGTAATTTGGATTTGCAATGTAAAATGGATGTTTAGATAATGAAAAATGGTTGTAAATGAAATATATTGCATGTCAAGTAACTTCCCTTCATGATTTGAATATTTGAGCGTAAATTTGAAATGGCCTTGAATGATGTCTTCTTGATCCTTACTCTTGACTAAAAATCAAAACAAGAATCAAACAAAAGTCAAGAATAAACACTAAGTAGGCTTTATATGAAAAATGATCACTAAACCTCCAAAATCAAATGTCTTATGTTGCAATCCAAAGACCCAAGTCTAAGCATTAGGGTTCCACAAAAGTTAATTCACAAGGAATGAACCAAACACCCTTGTTGTGCTACAATAATCAAGACCAACATTAGTTTGATCCACCGACTTTGTACCATACATAAGAAGACCCTTAAAACCACATATGCTTGCTTGAACATGTAATGATTATGAGTATGCAGGTGAAATGAGCCATGAGCCATATGAAATGAAAAAGATAGGGAAAATTTTGAGGTATGACAATTGGTAGCACACCAAATATTATATAACATACAATTATTGAGAATCAAACTCATGACCTTTATATATTACACAATGGTCATACGTCCGTGGTGGAAAATAACATACTTACAACCACACCCTACCTCACAACGGTTAGTCAACGTGATGGTATCCATTTTCCAACCGTTATGAGAGGGATTTTTCGTAGTAGTGAAAAAGAAATAATACATGTTACTTTCAATTTTTTTACTATTCAACATTTTTTTGTAAGTGATATATTACCTCGGTTCCTTTATAAAACCGAAGGGAAAGTCCCTATTTTATTTTATTTTTGAATTTAAAGAGAAATAACATCTCCTCTCGGTTTTATAAAAAAATCGATGGGTATAGTTACTCATTCAACCTACAGCGAATCAATGTCCTACATTCATAAAGTAACAATGCTCAAGATACTACAAACATATCAATCCACAAGAAATCCTCTATACCCAATAAGAACGTGAGCACCACCAATATATATCTTGGACGCTATCTTGTGAAACGCAAACATTGATAATGAAAGCATTTTCCATGAAAATAGTGAAATTTGAAGAAGCTTGGAAGATCTCTAGGATGAATTGCAAGTGTAAAAAAAATTCCTTCCAAGGTTGATATTCTTACATAATATCTTATCTTTTAACTTAAATTTTATGTTATGTATATAACATTTTTTTTTATGTTATATCAGAAGTTGAATGAGTGCATAACCATTCAATTTGAAAAGGAATGAGTATACAACAAAATCTTGATTTGTTCTTCCCTAAAAATAACAACATGTTGATGAATCAGATTTATAAAAAAATTGTACTTGTAGATTGAAACCAAAACAATTTAACATAAAAAACTTTGTATTTTAATAAAAAATGAATATTTGTAAACAATGTAATTTAATATTCAGTGTCAACAATATAATTTGCACTATAAAAAAATATATTTTTTTCTCGATTTTTGACATAAACCGAGAGGTGTATAACATTAGTTTTAAAAAATATAAATATGTTATTACTGGAAATTGAACTAATTACCATTTCAACTATACACTCAATTAATAAAAAATTGAGGGATAAAGTGAAAAAAAAATTAATGTGGTTACAAACCTTATGTAACCGAGATAAAATCTCATTCGTATCCGAGATAAAATAAGTATCCGAGATAAAAAATGTTTTTTAAAGCAAAGATGACTGCAACAAAGTGAAAAGAGAAAAAGAGTGAGAAGCTGAAGTAAGTAATGATTAACTTGTAGCCATCAATGTAAATTGGTTTACTATACTATGAAGTGCGACACGATCAGTAATTTATTTTCTCCTTTTGTTCACCACATATTGGCTGCATCATCCTACATATTTGTGATGTTTAAGAAACAAACAAAAAAAGTGTCAGAAGTTCACACGGCCACCTTGTGACACTAAATTTATATTGTTATACTCTGTGACCAAAATTGTCAATATATTTCCTACACACTTGAATCTTCTGCACCGAAAATCATCTTTAAGGGTATTACATCACCTAAAGTGTTTTTCATCTCTAAGTCAAATTCAATAGAAGCAGAATAAATTTAATGAAACAGTGGATTTACAGTATGTGTACATTGGATTCTTCCAGAAAGGAAGCTATAAACTCCAGTACTTTGCTCCCATTATCAAACTGACCATTCACCCTCTCCATAAACCAATGATAATAGAAAAAAATCTAAATTATTCTTAGAAACCTATTAGTCTATTTTCTTGTTATTCCTACGAATAACCAATTTTATCTAGGTTGGAAAAAAGTTATTACTTTTTTAGTGATATAACACCAAATATCGTGGAAAGTCATCACTTTTCCTCCTTAAGAAACAAGAGAAAAAATGGAAATGACATTTGACTCGATCCCCAACATCTCTCTCTCTCTCTCTCTCTCTCTCTCTCTCTCTCTCTCTCTCTCTCTCTCTCTCTCTCTCTCTCTCTCTCTCTCTCTCTCTCTCTCTCTCTCTCTCTCTCTCTCTCTCTCTCTCTCTCTCTCTCTCTCTCTCTCTCTCTCTCTCTCTCTCAATGATTAATTAAGTAACACAATTAATTTAACCATTAAATTATATTCAATTCAAATACTAATTATATTCAATTCAAATACTATAATTTAGAATAAGTTAAATAAGTTACTCTATCAACTTACCCCAACAGTAAATTATTTAACTTACTCCAAATCATAACCTTTGAATTGAATATAATTTAATAGTTAATTAAGTAAAAAAAACTAATTTAACCATTAGATTATATTCAATTGAAAAGATATGATTTGGAGTAAGTTAAAAAAACTTACTCTAGTAAGTTGATCCTCACTCTTTCAACTTACTCTAAATCATATCCTTTGTATTGAATTTAATCTAATGGTTAATTAAGTAAAAAAAACTAATTTAACCATTAGATTAGATTTAATTCAAAAGTTATGATTTGGAGTAAGTTAAAAAAAAGTTACTCTTAAAGTAGGTGGAGATATATATATATATATATATATATATATATATATATATATATATATATATATATATATATATATATATATATATATATATATATATATATATATATTCATAGTTTTATTAAAATATATATATTTTTTTAATTTTACATTGTTTTCGTTTCAATCTACCGGTACAAATTTTTGACAAAATCTGAATCTAATTCGTCGTCATCATTGTCAATGTTGGTGAAGATCACTTGATCCTTGTTTCATTGAATCTTGGCGAAGATCAAATACTAGATTTGAGTTTGCATGTATTTGTTTTTGATATAAACAAAAAAAGTTAGATAATTTTTTTTTCCAGTTACAAGATAAGAGATTAAGTAAGAACCCTATCGTTGAATCAATTTTGTTTTTACTCTTGTAATTCATCCTAGAGATTGTTTTCAATATTCTTTAACTTTCACTGTTTTTAATCGAAATGTTTTCATTATCAATGTTTGAGTTTCACAATGTAGCATCCAAGATATATAGTTGTGGTGTTCATGTTTTGATTGGATGTAGAGGGTTTCTTGTGGATTGGTGTGTTCACAATATCTTAAGCGTTGTTACTTTATAAATGGACGACAAAGATTCGTTTATAGACAAAACTGATTTTCTTTTCTCCTCTACATTTTAGAAACACTGAGATAATAGTTTTTTTTAAATAAAAAATAAAATAAAATAGGGATATTTCCCCCTCGATGGCTAAATCCGCCGAGGTAATAAATAACTTCTATTGCAAAAAATGGTGAATAGAAAAAAATTGAAAGTAACATGTATTATTTCTTTTTAATTTTTTTTCCATTCACCAATTTCTTTGTGTGTTGCAATATTCAAATAAAGGACTATATTAAAAAAAATGCAAGATCTTGTTTTGTGAAATACCAATATTTTTTGCAATATAATATCAATATGATTAAGAATAAATTTCTCAATGTTCTCAGACAAGGAATGCAATAAATTATAGAATATTTTCTTTGACTGACAATATTGGGAAGTTATTCTAAAATGTAATAATGGTCTTGTAAGAAGTGGAAACAACAACATCATTATGTGAGATATAGTGCAAGAATAGAAAAATATTTTGTTCAAGGTTGGTAAAATTAGTTTCTCCAATGCATGTATGTAAGAACAACAACACACATCCTTGAAATACTTCTTAACTATTTAAGAAAAGTTGAAGATTTTTCTATCTTGCAATTCATCCCAAATAACGATATTTATGAGTTTGGAGGGGATGTAGATGAGTTTAGTTTAGGGTAAAACTTAATGAACAAGTGCTTTTATAGGAAAATCTAGGTATCAAACCCCTAAGATAGTAGTGTAATCAAAGGAAGATATCATTTAATTTTTAAATAAACAATAAAATAAGAAGATAAATGCAATCAATCTTTGGTAAACAAATGTCTTTGAAATCATTGAAGATAGATGCATGAATGTCTGTTAACACAAGTAAAGAAAACCTAGTTTATACAAAAGGGCATAAATGTCATTAACTTGTGCCTATAAAGTTCTAAGAGGAGTCACAAAGGAGAAGATTGGGGCTGCGACATGGGTCAAACTTGAATCAATGTATATGACCAGGTCCTTGGATTAAATATTGTGTCTGAAACAACAACATTATTCTTTTCCATATGGTGGATAATAAATCTATTATTGAGCAGTTTGCATATTTTCACAAGATCATTAATGATTTGCAAAATATAGAGGTGAAAATTGGTGATGAAGACAAGATCCTAGCTTGTTGAGCTTATTATCCAGATCCTTTGGGCACTCTAAGAATTCTCTTCTTTATGTTAAGGAAGGTACTTTCGATGAAGTCCAAACAAATGTAAGATCAAAGAAGTTATCAAAAATATAAATATTTTAAGATTGACGATAAATGTGAAGGCTTAAGTGTGTTAAGAAGAAGGAGTGATTTTAGAGGAAATTAGAAAGGGAAGAGATCCATGTCAAATTCCAAGTCTAAGGTTTTTTATAAGTAAAAGTGTAAATGCTTCACTTTATACAAAATCGATCACTTTCAAGAAGGATTGTACCGAAAGAGGAATTAATGGTGATTCTACTTAGATTTTGGTTTCCTCGGATGAAGATGGTTCTGAAAGTATTGGTGTACTAGTGGAAACAAGTTTGGAGACATCTAATAGTTAGGTTATAGATTTAGGATGCTCTTATCATATGTGTCTAAACTTTCATGCGCTTATTGTTTCAGAGTCGGACGACTCCACCTTCTTTCATAACAAAACTAAGCTACGCCAAATTGATATTAAGGCATGTCAATGAAAGAGGTTTACTTGAACTTGCTAAACAAGGGTTGATAGGGAGTGAGAAATTGAATAAAATGGATTTTTGTGATAACTGCATACTAGGAAAACACCACAAGGCGAAAGTGGTGTGCACAATTCTCGTAGACCTTTTGAGTATGTTCACTCAGATATATAAGGTCTATAAATGGTGGAAACTCATGTGAGTGGTTTATATGCCCTCTTTATTAGTGATGTTTTCAATATAAGAGTATGAGTTTACATTTTAAAAAGTAAATGTGACACATTTGAAAGGTTTAATAATGGTATATTCTTAAAATAAATCAAATGGAAACTAAATTGAATATATTTAAAATTGAAAAGGCTTGGATTTTTTTTAGAGTAGTTTGATGAATTTTGCAGGAAACAGGATATTAAGAAGCATAAAACCATTACTGGAACACCTTAATAAGACTGCCTAGCAGAACACATGAATAAAACCGTTTGGGAGAGAGTAAGGTGAATATTATTGGGATATAGGTTACCAAAGAGTTTCTAGATTGAAGTTATTGCAATAACAACTTAATTAATTAATAAATATCTATCCACATGAATAAATATTAAGACACCTATGGACATTTGAAGTGGAAAAATGGTAGACTACGCAAATTTGAATTTTTTTGTAGCTTTATAATTCGCACATGTCAAGCATGACAAACATAATTATGGGGATGTGAAGTGTTTCTTCATTGGTTATCTTGAACGAGAGAAGGATTAAAAATTATGGAGGGTGACTATTAAAGGATCAAAATTTATCATCAACATAAATGTTTCTTTTTATGAGACTCGTATAAGGATGAAGTGCAAAGATATAGAGGTTAGACAATCATAAACATGCTGAAGAAGACTCAACTTTAATTGAAGTTTCCTAGTAGTGAGACTAGAGACGAGGGAGGCAGCCGAGACTACCGTTTCCAATAATATTAATGGCAACCTATAATGGCTCCTAATTATGAATTGGCTTGTGATATAGTTAGAAGGGAGATCACACCATCTTAGAGATATGGTAATGTAGATCTTATATGTTTTTATTCAAATATGGTTGAAGGGATGCAAGACTCAGAATCAAAGACCTTCAGAGAAATAGTCAAAAGCAAATATTGTCAAATATGGTTAAGAGCGGTAAATGATGATACATATTCACTGATAAAGAACTATACTTGCGAGATTGTGATACTACCTAAGAAATAAAGAGTGATTGGATGCAAGTGGATCTTTAAAAATAATGAAGATATTCCACGAGTTAAAGAACCAAGGCTTAATGGAAGATTTGTAGAAAAGAGTTTTACTCAAATAGATGGGATCAATTACAATGAAATATTTTCACTTATGGTAAAACATTATTCTATAAGGGTAATTTTGGCTATTTTGAATAAATATAATATTTAGATTTAACATGTGTACATCAAATAACTTTCTTACATGGAAACATTGAATAGATAATCTATACAGAGCAACTTGTAGGTTGTAGAAGATAAGACTAATGTATGTTAGTTAAAAAAATCTTTACATGGTTGTGACTCTATGTTCTCAACAGGTATAATATGTTTTGATAATGACAAATGGAATAAAGAAAAACTATCATGAGCATCATCAAGAAATAAAAAGATTTAAGTAAGTTAAAAAGCAATAAAGTTCTGATGTTTGATGCAAGAGAACCATTTGCCAAAAATAACATCCAAGGAGCTGACATTTTTGAAATATTGGTAATGATTATATGCTTTAGTTTTTATTTTTTCTAGCTTGGTACACTACTGCATAAATGAGCAATAATATCTTTTAAAGTACTAAGACAATGTACACACTCTTTAAAATGACTTGCAAAACTTCATATATATTTAAAACCATCTTAAAAATAATTTTAGGGCCAATGTCTAATCGATTATGATGTTGTTTAATTTATTATACACCGAGAATTCAACCTATAATCAATTATGGATCATATCTAAATCAATTATTGGACAAAAAGGATAAAAAATAGATTAAGAAAATTATCTAATCAATTAGGGAACATATCCAAAAAAAAATATTTCCTTTTTTGCTAGGCCTAATTGATTAGAATAGTTCTCTAATCAATTAGAACGATTGACTATTGTTTCAAGTGAGTGACACATTTTTATAGACAACATGTTATGCAAGATACCATGACATGATGCTTAGACTTATGGTTTATATGTGTTCAAAACACGACACAGAGATGTGGAGCAAGATGTCCCACATATTGTGGAACATTTTGCACCATAAGCTGTTGTGCCATTTTAGAATCAAGCGCCATATTTGTTTCCTTATTTGTCTATGTGTTTATGCACTTTTTGGAATTAGGAAATGATTCATAAATAGATCACAAATCAAGATCAAATTATAATGATTGGGATTTAATTTAAGATATATTGAAAATCAAATTAAATCACATCTTGAAATTGTGCTTTTGGGAGTTTTCTTCAGTTGCAAGTTTTCCAAAACCCTAATCACAAGCTGCATCTGATTGTTTTGCTATTTTAAGGAGTTTCACTCCATATCATAAGGCTCATACCTTAAGAGATATTATAAGGAATTTCTGTTTGTAGAGTCTTTGTGTTTTTGTGTGTTTTATATTATGAAACTCAATTTGTTTGATCATTCCTATATAAAGGAATAGATTTTGGTTTAATGAGTTGTAATAGTTCCATCATCCTAACCTTTTGTAATCTTTCCAACACTAGGGATAATTGTGGATAGAAAGTGAGACGAGTCTCATATATAGGGGGGGTCCTAAATAGAAATTCACGGGTATTATTAAAGAAAAGATATTAAACTAGAAGAGTTCATCTAAGATTAATTTGTACTTTTACTATTAAGAGTGAACTTTTTTCCTGGGTTAACACTCTCTAAACATAATGTTATTGCACTGAACTGGGTTACCAACTTATTGTGTTCAATTTACTTTATCTTCATTTTAATTGTCATTGCATCCGATTTGTCATACACATTGTCTACCACATTGTGTTTGCCATCTTTCTAGAGGGAGAACAAAATTTCATTATGGAATCAAATAGAACGATACTCTAATTAAATAGAATTGTAACATATGTCTAATCATTTATAATGTATGCCTAATATATTAAAGAGTAGATCCATTTCAGGAAACTTTCCTTTTTTATTCAAATGATTTATTCTATATAAAAAAGTCTTGTTAACTTGTGACAATCACCATTACGTGATTTTTACTAGCGATTTCGGATGAAATCGGAAGAATAATGAGACAAAATCATGACAAATTATGAAGAGTAGAGAAAAAACTACAAAGAGTAGAAGAATTAATACTTAGAAGAATTCAGAAGAAATTGTTAAGAAACGAGCATTTTTCGGCATAATTTGCATCATAACGTCTATAAAGTAATTTGATCATATATAAAGCTTCATAACTCGCATTGAGACGAGTGTTTTTTTTTTGCAAAAGAAAGCTAAAATAGATATCTAGCCCTTGAAATTCCCGCCCGTGCGATGCGACTCATCATGGTGCGATGAAACTTCCCATCGTGGCACAATCCATCTTGGCACAATGCTGCATTTTTACTGACACATCTAAATTTCCATTTAAAGGCATTTTTGTTACTCCCTCTGCTCCACAATGAGTGACTCACTTGGGCATTTCACACACGTTAATAAAAATAAATAAATGAAAGAGAGAGAATGATATTTTTACTAAAGTACCCCTTATCAAGTATTGAGAGTGATGAAAGTAATATTAATTAGAGGGTAGAATTGAAAAAGTGAATTGGAAATTGAAATGGATCATTTGTTTTGGGACATTTTTTCATTCCAAATAGGTCACTTATTGTGTGAAAGAGGGAGTAACTTTTTTGGAATTCTGAAACTTAGAGATAAAGTGACAGCTAAGAATATTAAAGAGGAAAATTTTGAGAGCATTGTTTGTGAGCTAATTTTTTCATAGATTTTGATGATGAAAACTTATCAACTCATGGTATTTCTTAATTTTTCAATGTGTAGCTAAGTTTCTCTATATTAGGTCTTTTTGAGATGAACCTTATTATTACTTTGTTGTACCATATATATGATTGAGATTTATTGAACACTTTTCTTATTATTATCTTATTTAAATTTTTCTTGAGTTTAATGCTTTTTATTCGTTTACAAGTGCGCAAATTGATATAGATACATAGGTATTTCTGACCGTTAGTCTACTTATCTGATCTAGGAAATTTATTCGAATTTATAATTAAATAGGGTTAGGTAATTAGAAGTCGTTGCTTTTGAATTAACACACCTAGAACATTTAATTTAACTTTGAATTGACCTAAGGAATTAGGGAATTATCGTATAAATTAGTGAGTTACACACCAAGAAATTGAGTGTAGTGGTCTTGTTAGTTCGCAGTGAAATAATAATTTAATTGAAAATTAATAGATACACAGTTCATCAACATGTAAAATAAGGCGATTCGATATGAAATACCTAATTGCTTTTCACGTCTTGACTTTTATTCTTTTAGTTTTCCCGTTCTTGTTTAAAAATCAAAATAAATCAAAAACTCTCAATTGTTACTATTTTAATTTGCACATAATTACTTGGTAAAATTATAATCCTCGTTGAGATGATCTTTTTAATTATTACTTTGACACTATCAATACACTTGCCAAAAGGTCATAAATATTTTGTCGTCGTTGCTAGAGATTGTTGATTTCAACAAGACAATAATTGTGTGTAGTTTGTTATTTTTAAACTTCTAGGCTCATTTCAATAAGACAATAATTGTGTGTAGTTTGATTTCAACAAGGAAATAATTATGCAATAATTGGTGTCGTTGTCGGGGATTGTTGACTTCAAAAAGACAATTTTTTTACTGTTTTATTATTATTTTTGCTTTAGTTTGTTTAATTTCTTATTTTAGCTAGTGTTAATATTTAAATTTCTATCTTATTGTCTGTTTGAATTTATATTTTCTATATTTTATTGTTAGTTTTAATTTTAATTTTATTCTACTTTTTCAATTATTTTAATATTTGTCATTTTAATTTTTTAATTTTTGTTTTATTCTACTTTTTCAATTTCTGTTCTTATTTAGTTTTTGTCTAGTTTAGTGCTATTGAGGTATTTCCCTTCTGTTTGTGAATGCTAGCTAGGTAAAAGAAAACATGTATGATGGAGCTAAAGTTGCTTTGTTAGCACAACCTCAAGCCTTATCAGCCTCAACTCTAATTTCAATGAATGTTAATTAAGTCAAAGAATTACGATGTGATTCTTGTGGGAAAGGTCACTAAAATGGCCATTGTACACCAGAGTGTTATGTTGCGGAGGTGCATTTTGCGGGAAATTGTCAAGACCCATATCTTTACTTCATCACCTATAATCCAAGGTTATATGATTATTCAAGTCTTAACTAGAGTCACAATCAAATTCATAATTTCAACAAAGAAGCTTCGCAAGATCCACCACCAAGGAAGGCATCCCGTTTAGAGGAGGCTTTTAACGAATTTATAAGGTCTGCCAAAAATAATTTTATAGAACAAGTGAGGCTACTCAAGAAATTCCTAAAAAGGAGCCATCTCCTCTAGAAGAAGCTATGAACCAATTCATTTTGACTCAACACGATTGGGAAGCAAGACACAAGAACATGCAAGAATCCAATAAGAACATAAAAGCATCATTTAAAAATATTTAAAATCACATAGGGCAAGTATTTATACCATTGGTAGCTAAAGCAAGTGGAGAGTCCGATGTGATAATGTTGAACAATCTTAAGGATCACGAAGTTGAGAAAGAAGAAGAAAAATTCAAGCCACATGACAAACCAACTGAATGAATAATAGAAAAATCTGAGTTGAAAAATAGTTTTGGGAAAAGAACAAGAATTCAAATGGAGGGTGATCTGGTTGTGGATGAAGTTTCAAATGCAATAATTTTCTTAATTATAGATACCAATATGAACATCTTCAACAAAAGCATATCCCTAAAAGCTATTTTAGCAACAAGGTAGATGGAAGGGAGGAAATCAATAAGGTATTGGAAGCCATTTATGCCTTGTTCACTACTATCAAATTGAAGGATGATATGTTCTTTGTGTCATATATGACGCCCTAACAGAGAAGTAATTGATCAAGCTCGTGATCTTAAATAAGTGTTGCATGGGAGGCAACCCACTAATCAATGTGATTTAGATTTATTTCATTTTGAGTTTTTATTTTAGTTTATTTCCCTTATTATAATATGATCCAAGTAAGAGTACTAATTAGATTTCATGATACCTTTTCCCTTTGTACTTATCTTTTCTTAGAACTAATGAACTTGTTTGCTTCTGTTTTTCTTTTTCTTTTGATTTGGTACCTTACCAGTGACATTATGAAAAAGAAAAGAAAAAAAGTCACCATAAAAAAATGAACAAAAGTGATCATCATGGAAGCTCCCTGGGAGATTGACATTTGATAAAGAAAAGAGAAGTCGACTACTTATACTCAATCTCCAGATAACTCAGATAGTAAAGTTTGAGCCAAATTTTTTCAATGTTCACTTTTACTTCTTATGAGAGTATCCGTACATTAGTTAATTTTTGGAATTTTCATTGTTTCTAATTTGAGTCTATTGGTCTCATAAATACACACTGAGACATTGGTTTGTGAAAAATCTTAGCATTTTTTAAGACACCATGTTTTAATATGATTATATCCATTGCTAACCACTTTGAGCCATATCCATTCTTTCAGTGACATAGCCATGTTAGATAGCCATTTGAATTGAAAAATTCAATCTTTCCACCCTCTTTGAAGTTAGATAGAAATTATTAGTTTCTTTATCTAATGCAAAAGAATAATTTTGGGGTTGTTTTTCAAAGTTAGCAACATTTAATTTTGGGGTTGTGTACTAGAGAAATTGGTCAAAAAGGAAAAGAAAAAGAAAGAAAAACAAAACAAGAAGTTAAAAATGACTTCCTAAAACAAATTTGAGAAAAATTTGAGAAACCAAACCAACAATAAGATTTCTCCAGTTCCAAGTGAGCAAGAAAGAGTGGTACAGAAGGATTCCGATAACAAAAGGAAAACTAGGTACCTAACTTCAAAGTTTAGAGCCTACTATCTTAAATTATTCTACCTTAACATAGACCATGTTACAACCTTAAAAAGACCTCAAAAGTGTGTATTTAAATATGATTTTGATTGATTCAATTAGAAATTTTACAAATTCACTATTAAATTATTTTGTATTTTGACTGAGTGATTACACAGTCAATTTGAATGCATATATATGAGATGAGAGATAGGTTGAGTACTTGTATGTTTGGAAGAACTTTTTTGAGTTAATTGGATTGAAGCAGGGAACTGGAGTATTGATCAGAGAAAATAAAGGTGATGTTCATTGATAAGGGGAAAATTTTTAATTCTGATGAATTTTTTAGTGTGCAGACTAGTTACTTAAGGACAAGCAACATAGTAAGTTTGGAGTTGTGACGACAATCATAATTACATGATTTTTACGAGAAAATTTGAATGAAATCGAAACAATAATAAGCAAAACTCATAGAAAAGTGTGAAGAATAAATCAAACACTACAAAGAGTGAAAGAGTTGAGATTTAAAAGAATTATAAAGAAAAAGTGAAGAAGTTGTGAAGAAATGATCATTTTTCAGCATAATATACATCATGACGTTTGTTTAGTAATTTGATCATATATGGAGTTTCGTAACTCAGATTGAGACAAAGTTTTTGCAAAAGAAAGCTAAGACAAAATCTAGCCCCTAGAATTCTTGCGCACGCAATGCAACCCATCTTGGCGCGATGAAACTTCGCATGGTGGCATGATGCTTTCCATCATGGAGTGATGCTGCGCTTTTGCTGACACTCATACATTGTTACTTAAAGGTCATTTTTCTAACTTTTTGGGAGTTCTGATACTTGAAGATAAAGTGACGACTAGGAATATTCAAGATCAAAATTTTAAGAGCGTGGGGGTCATTGAAGAAGTGTTTTTCCATAGATTTTGATGATGAAGACTTATCAACTCATGGTATTTGTAAATTTTTTAATGAGTAGCTAAGTTTCTCTAGATTAGTTCTTTTTGAGATGAACCTTATTATTACTCTTTTGAATCATATGTCTCTTTGAGATTTATTGGACACTTTTCTTATTATTATCTTATTTAGAGTATTCTTGAGTTTAATAATTTTTGTAAGTTTACGAGGCGCAAATCAATATAGATACGTAGGGATATATGACTGTTAGTCTACTTAACTAATCAAGGGAATTTATTCAAATTTGTAATTAATAATGGATAGGTAATTAGAAGTCATTGCTTTTGAATTAACGAACTTAAAATGCCTAAATTTAACTTTGAATTGGCATAAAGAATTAGGGAATTATCGTATAAATTAGTGAGTTACACATCAAGGAGTTGGGTGTAGTGGTCTTGTTTGTTCGCAATGAGATAATATTTTAATTGAAATTAAATAAATTCATAATTCATCGATATGTAAAATAAGGGGATTCAATATAAAATACCTAAACGCTTTTCTCATCTTGAATTTTATTCTCTTTGTTTGCTTGTTCTTGTTTTAGAACCAGATTAAATTAAAAACCCTTAATTGTTACTATTTTAATTCACACATAATTACTTTGTTAAGTTGCAATCCTCGTGAAAACGATCATTTAAATTATTACTTCGACATTGTCGGTACACTTGTCGAAATGTCATCATGTTTTTGGCGTCATTCTTGGGGATTGTTTATTTCAATAAGACAATAATTGTGTGTAGTTTGTTATTTTTAAATTTTTATGTTTAATTTTGAATTTTCTTTGTAAAAACGTATTTGTTGTTTTATCATTATTTTTTCTTTTGTTTGTTTTAGTTTCTAATTTTTATCTAATGATTGTTAATATTTAGAATTCTATGTTATTTCCATTTGAATTTTTATTTTCATTTTTTTATTGGTAGTATTTTTATTTTAGTTATTATTAATTAATTTTATTTTTGGTATTTTTATTTTTGTTATTTTTAATTTTTCAATTTATTCTACTTTTCCAATCTCTTCTTATTTAGTTTTTGTCTAGCTCAGTGCTACCGAGGTATTTTTCTTCTTATTGTGAATGCTAGGTTAAGGAAGATGTGAATTATGGAGATAAACTCGCTTTGTTAGCACAACTTCAAGCCTTATCAAAGAAAGTTGCGGCCTCAACTCTAATTTTAACGAATGTTAATCTAGTCAGAGTATTACGATGTGATTTCAACGTTGCAGAGGCACATTATGCAAGAAATTGTCAAGAACTAGATATTTACTTCAACACCTATAATCCAGGGTGGGATGATCATTCAAGTTTTAACTGGAGTAACAATCAATTCAAAATTTCTACCAAGAAGCTCCTCAAGATCCACCACCAAGGATGTTGGGTGAGAATGTGGAGTAGAGAAACGAAAATTAGAAGTGTGTGTGTGAGGGGGGGGGGGGGGGGGGGGGGGAGGAATAAACCCTTATTAAAAAATTCAAATGATTTTCAGAAAATGGAATATCAGAGGTTTTTAAAAATTATGCGCGAAAGTTTTAAAGAGAAAATAAATACTTATACTTGTATCGGAATTCAACCACGGTAATTAATGTTATATTCAAACAACACTAGCTTTCTAGAATTTAATCACCACTAAAGCTCAATTAACTACCAATCTTAACAAAACCTAACCTTACGTAATAAATAGGTACCAACTGAATAAAGGATAAACTACATTAAGAATTGAAAATCTAAGCATGCAATATCCTACAGAAATTAAATGCAAGAGTGTGAGAGAGGTTACAGTGGGATGTATAGTGGTTTGATGTTCTCATTTACTTTGCCTACTCCATTTTCAATAGTTTTCCATGGAACTTGTTCTGTTCCTTTTTATTTTGACAAATATTGTAAGAGTTAATATAATTACTAATCCACAACAATGCTGAGAAAAATAAATCTCTTATCTGTATCTTGACTCGTATGCAACCTAATGTTAAACTCTTCTACATAATCTTTACTCAATTCACTCTTATTGAATATTCCGACTTCACCAATATGCTCACAGTATTCGTATGTGATAATCACCCCTTGATCCCACCGATTTCTTGAGTGATGAACTGTATGAAGATTTGAGAATAAATTCACCTTGTCCAGAGCCTTCTACACTTTCACTACCAAGGTAATCTGGAGAGAATAAACTCCTTCTTTTCACTAAAATTTGTCAGCACCAATGACAACAACCTCAATCTTGCAAGCTTAAGGAAAAACCTTACCAAACCTTCAAGAACAATTAGTTTTAAGATAGCGTCTCCCTCAATCCATTACAAATCTCTCGTTATCAAGATCTGAAATTAAAACAAGAGGTTGAAGATGAAATAATTTCTATTGCTAGAGTTTTTGAGTTTTCAAAAGTGAGAAGGCGTTGATTTCACAAAATGACAATGTAGATTATGAAATCGCACTTGAAAAAACGACAAAATGAATTTATATGTGCTTGAGATTAAGCCCAAAAATGAATGGAAAAAGTTAGTTAGATTCGAGTCAAGAACATTTCAGGATTTGAGTCAAATGAGCAAGTGAAGTGGAATAAGAAAATATAAATTTTTTGACCTATTTCTCATTTGATTCGAAGCAAGCATAAAGACTGATTCGTGTTAGAAGGCTCGTGATTTAAATCAAGTGCAAAGTCTAATTCAAGTCAATCTGAATAGAGACAAACATAAAAAATGTGAAAACTGGATTGATTTGAGTCAGGTGTAAAGTCTGACTCGAATCATTTGAAGTAGAGGTGAGTCAGATCTGTCTGATTCGAATCATGTGCGACTTATGATTCGAATCACAAGGCTGCCTAATTCGAATCAAGTTAAAACACATAATCGAGTCAGAAAAGTTGAAAAGGTTTGTTTTGTCTTTGTTCAATTTGATTTGAGTCAGGATATGTACATGATTCGAGTCATGCACAAAAAATCTCATTTTTTCATGACTTTCAAAATACTTTGAAATTTTTCTTTCCACCTAACTTGAACCAATAACACATATGGTTCTTGTTCCAACTAACTCAACCAATTGACTAGAAACATCATGATCAAACTCAAATATAACAATTGATTTATACATGCTAAAAAGGAGCCGCTTCATAACTTGACTTAGAGATGTGAAATCATGAAGGAGACTCTATAAATAAAACGAAACGAAAGCGATAAGATAAATAACAAAACCGTATTGGGGTTCTCCCACTGAATCTATTAGGGACATGCAACTTCAAAGGAAGTCATATCTTTTAGATAAGGATTTTAACGAATTTATGAGGTCTCCCAAAATAATTTTAGAATAAGTAAGACCACTCAAGAAATGTCTGGAAATGAGCCACCTCCTCTAGATGAAGCTATGAACCAATTTATGTTGACTCAACGCAACTGGGAAGCAAGGTACAAGAACATGCAAGAATCTAACACAAGAACATTACGTTAGTATTGAGAGAGGGAAAAGATTATACTTAGAGTTGTGTAATTCTGTTGTTGTACTGAAACTGTAATTCGAGAGATAGGTCTCTGTCGCATTACGCGAAAAACCGGCGGGAAAAACAGAAACAACAGAGCCGCCACCGTGCGTTATTTATCCCAAAAGAGGGAAAGGAAACGCTCAAAGTAAACCTAGGAAAGAACATGGTCTCGCGACCAAAGAGAATGGGATCGGGAGTCGGTTATGCGAAGGGAAGGTATTAGCACCCCTACGCATCCGTCGTACTCGACGGGATCCACGCACAATAGGATGGGAAATGGTTGCTAAAACACTGCTCAAACACACACACACTGGCTGAAAGAGACACAAGAAACAGACTGAAACTGACTCGGCAGGATATTGTATCCTGGGCCTACTTAGTCTATCAGGCATAGACATCAGAGTCGAAGTAGTTCGGACTAGGGAAACGACACATGCTCGCTAGGATGTCGCATCCTATGCATACGTATCTTCTCGGACGAGAGAAGAATCAGAGCATTCGTAGCTCGGCTGACACGCACACAAACAAACACAAGCAAAGGCAAACGTGGAGCCTGAATGCCAATCGCTGGACTTACATCAGCATCCGAACCAAAACGCACACAAGAAGGCAAACGTGGAGCCTGAATGCCAATCACTGGGCTTACATCAGCATCCGAACCAAAACACACGCAAGGGTGGTTAAGACACAAAGGGTTGAAAAAGAAAAAGGGCGGAAAAAGAAAAAAAAAGGCGCCCGGAGAGATCAGCTCAATCTCCTGCCTACATACTTCATCTGGTGTGAAGATTAGGGCGATGTAGTTCCCCTACGCAGGGATAAAGGATCTAGCCTAACCAGATAACAGAGGGAGACACAACTCTAGGGAGACTACGACTCGAGCCTAGATGTTGTCATGCAAAGTCGTCCCTAAGTTAAGGTTTCTAGCTAACTGGCACGAGGGCCAACCTATCCTAGACATGACTTGCACAGGAAGCAAGCCACACCTAACCTAACTTGCACAGGAAGCAAGGGTCTCGATTGCAACTAGGGCAAGAGAAAGGGGAGGTCTCAATCGCAACGAGGGCGAGAGAAGAGAAAGTCTCGATCGCAACGAGGGCGAGAGAAAGGATCGCAACGAGGGCGAAAGCAAACAAGGATTAGTCGTTAGTCGTTAGTCAAACTCGACAAGACATCGCATCTCGTGCCTACGTATCTCATCTGAACATGAGAATCAGAGTTGCCGTAGTTCGGCTACGGAGGGACAAAGGATCTCGATTGCAACTAGGGCAAGAGAAAGGGAAAGTCTCGATCGCAACGAGGGCGAGAGAAAGGAAAAGGCTCGATCGCAACGAGGGCGAGAGAAAGGAAAAGGCTCGATCGCAACGAGGGCGAGAGAAAGGATCGCAACGAGGGCGAAAGCAAACAAGGATTAATCTAAACTAAACCTAACTTGCACAGGAAGCAAGTCAAACAAACATACAAGCACAGGTAGCACACACTATATACACACAAGGGGCTCACACAAGGGTTAGGTTTTAGTCGAGGGGTCATATCAACCTCAACAAACAAACCTCTGGAATTGGGTAGAATGTTGCTCTTAACCTTGCCATTGAGGGGCTAAGGTGAAGCAGATGAAAGGAGATGAGGGGTGTGCCTCATTGCTCTTATCCCTGGCCAGGGAGAGCATTTGACAAGAATGTGTGGGTTCAGAAAGTGGGAACCCTTCTACACATTTGATACTGACTCAACTGTACAATTTGCACAAGATCTTGGGTTTTTATCTGTAATGCATCAACACAGTGGTGTGAGCAAAACAGAAGACACACTGAATAGCAGGGGATAGGTTGCTTATCCCTTGGTTCTGCCAATTGCCTCTTCACTTAGGAGGTCTTTGACTCTGTACAAGGACAAATTAAACATACACAAACATTGCCTCTTAAGGAGGACTTCAGACAGTTGCCTGGCCAAGTAACAGGCCAGGTCTTCCAGACTACATGAAGAAAAAGGAATTATACCTCAAGCAAGTTGCTAAATAGCAAAGCAAAGCAAGTTCAAAGAACTTAAGCAACTAATGGTACCTGAAATAGTCAAACAGATCAGTACACAGTTCAAAAGTTTAAGCAAAAGGAAGTAGGAATTAACAGTCAACATAATCAGATGAATGTGCAAAGCACAAGACTCAAATCATATGAGTCAAGCCACCTACAAAACAAAGAGGTTAGCTCATAATAAACAATCAAGCTTAATCAACTTGCAAAAAGTTTCTTTGAAGCATTTGTGCTTAACCTGAAACAATGATCTCAAACATAAGCCAGGAGACCCCTAGGACAAGCCTAGGGTCAAAAATGAATGAGAAAGTCAAAACAGCAAAGGAAAGTCAATCAAAATCAAGTTTAAACATTCAAGAAGCAAACCCAATTGGTCTCAAGTTCATATCATTCATCATCATGATTTCATAAGCAACAGAAGTCAAAGCATGGCAAATGAAGGCTCATAAAAGTCAACAGCAAGACTTAGCTCAAAACCAATCATAATCAATTCCAAAAATCAGCAAATAAATCATGATCAATCACAATCCATAACATGACATGCATATAAAATTTCAGCTCAATTGGATCATGGGAAGATGGTCAATTAAAATCAGAAAGTCAAAACAATTTCAAGCATGCTCAAAGAAGTCAAACAAACATGTATCAACTTCAAAAAATCATAACTCAATGACAACAGATGAGAAATGAATGGGGTCAACACCATGGCAAAGCTTAAGATGTCTAGTATGCACATGTAAAAATTCATGATCATCCAATAAAGTATGAGAATTTCCCAAATGGAATGGCAAGATGTATCACACAAAGTCAACATTTGACTAGACAGGGGAGAAAAATCTCAAACAATTAGGAAATGCCACAATTAATTCCAAGAAAATTCACACATAAACTAGACATATACAAGTAGGTTCATGCAAAATTTCACATTAATTGGAGGTCAGGAAGCATGTCATCAAAAATCATGAAATTGCATATCATTGGTGTGACACACATTGTCACACCCTACTTCAAAAATTCATATCTCAACAACCAAATATGATAAATTCAAGAACTCTACATCAAAACAAACATGAATGAGTGTAGATTAAGCACAAAAACTTTCAGGGTCATTGGATGCATCCTCATCATTTCACAAAAGGATTGGCAAAAGGTACAAAATGTGCATACATGTCAAGAACTCTAATGCCATTAAAAATCCAGCCATCCAAAAAATCATTAAAAATCATGATAAAATAATAGACATTCATGTGAATATGATGAAAAAAAATTTCATGAATTTTGGATTTGAAATGCACGAGTTATGATTTTTAAAAGATGAGTAACCAAAGTGAAATAAACATTGCACAAATAATCATGAAATAAATATTTAATTGGTCACAATGGCATTTCAGTAATTATCTGGACCGGTTATTGAAACTCTGCGTTTTGGCCAGGGAAATGAAATGTTCTCATTGGTTGTCACCAATGGAACAGTAATAGCAAGCAGCCAAAATCCAACAACAACAGCCAATCGAGTTCTGGGTTCAATGCCCTTAGGGTTTTAGCAACAACATCTCAACTTCATGCAACCAACATCATAAAAAACGAAATTCAACCAGAATTGAACAAAGAGCAAGGCAATGAAACATTAACATTCATGCGACATCATACAGCCACAAACAACCACACGTGAAATTCAGATTTCTGGAAATGCATTTAGGGTTTTCAAATGGAACAGTGTAGCTTCATCTTGTTCATCATCATAAAAACAAATTTCAAACAGAATTACGCAAACAGCATGGCAATGATATTCGTGCAACATCATACATCAACAAACCAAACACGGTTTTCATGAAATCATCATCATCAAAGCAAATCGACTAAAAGCATATTTGAGCATACAAATTAAAATCCAGATTTCTCATGCATGACACAACCATTTTAAGTGAGACAAAGTTCAATGGAATCAGCATCAAAAGACCTACCAGAAACATCTCATGATTTTGGCAATAGAGGAGATCGAAAACTTACTTGGATTTGAAGAAAAGAGTGAAGCAATGGTTATTCTGGAGATATAGGCTCAAACAGGTGCTCCATATGGTTGATATTGATGGATTCTTGAAGCACTTTAGCTCAGCAAGGCTTGGAAACACTCAGATCGACTTTCACCATTGTTGTGGCTTCGTGTAGCAGCAACATGAAATGATGTTACAGCAAGGAAACAGGGCTCCAAACAAGCTCAAGATTGTTGGTAGATGATGAAAATACAAAGGGTTGCTCGTGTCTTTTGAAGTTTTTGAGCAGAAATTGCAATTTGTGAAAAATGCAAATTGAGAGAGAATGAGAGTTTCTGTGTGATATCAGGCTGCAGCTAGGGTTGAATGGACAGAAAATATCCCTTATATTTGCTGTTTTAAGTCTGCTAAGCAAGTGCTAATTGCAATTATCTCAAATGACTCAATTTGCTCCTTTTGCTAATTTTCAACATATGCACATGGGGTGTGCATTCTGGCCGAGTTTGGGCCTTGGACAAGTTTCAAATACCATCTTAAACAAATCCCAAATGGCCAAATGTGCTGAAAATGTCTAATTCAAAAAATCACTTTTTGCACATACTTGAAATTAATGAAGACAAGTCCAAAAATGCCATTTTGCATGGTGAGGTTTTAGTGACAGATGAATGCATTTTTGGAAAGAGGGGAACAAATAGAGCTTGTAGGAAAAAACCCCACCAAATTTGGCCAAATGGTTCATGAGATATGGCCTTTTGAAGTTCATAAATTTTTGAAATTGAATTGATCATATCTTGCCAACCATACATGGGAATTGAGTGTTCTTGGACTTTTTGGAAATGGGAGAACAAGATATTCAACTTTCATGTTGGGAAAAAATTCATTTGAAGCTTGTATCATGATGTAAGTTTGGGATCAAGAAGTTTCCATTTTTGGCAGTTAAAATTACAGGTCCAGTTTCTATTTTTGGAAATTTTCTGATTGGCTTCAAATTCTTCAATGATATTGTTTGCCATGATATATGAGGCCTATTTGGACATGAATAAACTCTCTCAAACCAAATCCATCCATCAAAACCATAAAATCAACCACAGTTGACCAAGTTTGACTTTCTAGGGTTTCTGACTGATTGTGCATGAACTGAGGGCTTCTGAACATCCACCCCTTGACTTAAACACTTCAAATGGACCTCCAAGTCATGTGAACATGTTGAACCAACCCTAGGGCCTTGGCTCCTTGAGAATTGTGCTTGCTTGATTGATTGACTGATCTCCTGATCAGTTTGACCTAATTTCTTGATTGGCTTGCACTTGAGGCAACTGGGACAATGCAATGCTATGCAGTGGACCGTGATATGCTGTGACCTAATATGAGAATGTATGTACAATGATGGGTGCAAATTTGAGGTGCTACAGCTGCCCCTATTCAATCAGCTGGGAACCCGAATGGATGATAGCAGCGGCTGTCAGACTTTCAGGGTAAACAAGGATTGAATACCAAAGAACCGTAGAAATTTGCACCGACTAGATATAATACAAGAAGAACCACGTCATTCACCGATGACAACTGCATGACAACTTCAGAAAAGCAAAACCATTTACCGATGGTTGGAAAAAACTGGAAACTTGATATTTACCGATATCAACTTCAGCGAGACCATTTACCGATGGCTGCTGGAAAAACAACTTGAGAAAAACAGAACCATTTACCGATGGTTAAAAACTTGATATTTACCGATATCAACTTCAGCAAGGCCATTTACCGATGGCTGCTGGAAAAACAACTTGAGAAAAACAGAACCATTTACCGATGGTTAAAAACTTGATATTTACCGATATCAACTTCAGCAAGGCCATTTACCGATGGTTGCCGGGAAATAATTTGATGTAGAAAGGAAGCAAGACCATTTACCGATGGTGGCTTCAAAGAAACTTGACATTTACCGATGTCCACTTCAACAAGGCCATTTACCGATGGCATCTCCGCTTGGGGAGGAACAAAATCTTTGTGGTGATACCAGACAAGACGTTTACCGACGACTTCTGGGGGTCTTGGTTTTATTAGCAAAAGAACAAAGAATGACCAGTCATTTACCGATGACTGGGATGGGGCTCGATGTTTACCGACATCGAAAGATGATGTTTACCGACATCAAAAGAAAAGACCAGACATTTACCGATGACTGGGGATGAGAAATTTATTGGGGGAGAGACAAACAAATATTTACAACTGGGAACCAGATAGGACATTTACAGATGACTCTACTGGGGATTTCTAGCTGGAGAATTATCAGACATTTACCGATGACTGAGGGAAAGACTCGATGTTTACCGACACCGAAAGATGATGTTTACCGACACCGAAGCAATGGTGTTTACCGACACCAAAAATGACCAGACATTTACCGATGACTGGGTGAGACTCGATGTTTACCGACACCGAAGCAATGGTGTTTACCGACACCAAAAATGACCAAACATTTACCGATGACTGGGTGAGACTCGATGTTTACCGACACCGAAGCAATGGTGTTTACCGACACCAAAAAATGATAGAACACACGCGGGTGTTGACATGACACTTACTGGTATCACAAGAACAAGGTCTGGGAATATGTCAAGGCAAGGCTGATCACTTGCTGGGGGGTCTCACTGAGGAGAAACAAACTTTCTGTCACCATCGGGTGAGGAAATAAACCTCTGTGGGGATAATCAATTCTGAAATGCTGCCTGTAGCAACTATAGCTGATTTGCTGTGTTGGCGTTAAACAAGATGATCCGCCTCTGCCGGGGATACAGTCTGATGTGGTTTCGAACACATGAATGCATATGTTTGAATTTTTCTATGGCGTAATGCTCCATATGGGATGGAAATGCTACGCAGTTTGGAGGATGCAATGATTACTATATGCAATGCAGTATGATGCGAGCTCTGCGGGGGAAATACACAGGACGACTGTGCTGAGGAATCTTCAATACAAATCCGCTGGGGGAAACAAATTTGAATGCTGGGGAACCAAACAAAACCATTCCACTAGGGAAAGACAAGGCAGCTCGCTGGGGAGTAATAAAGCAACTCTGCTAGGGGAAAAGGATAGCCCAATCAATCCACAAAAATTCCGCTTGGGGAAATAAATGCTCCGCTGGGGAAGATAAACCAGAATACTCTCTGGGGATAAGGCTTATACAAACCTCAGGTAAAATAGACTATGCTTTGGGGAATAACTGTTACTCTGCCGGGGACGACCCACAATATTCACAAGTAGAATCAACTCAGCTGGGGATGTGGATATCGATCTGCTATGGACACCCGTCCAATCCACTGGTAGGATGAACTCTGCTGGAGAGATAACTGCTTCGCTGGGGAAGACTAAAACAAACCATAGTCAGGAGAATGACTCTGTCTGGGGAAAGAACTGCTGGAGACTGCTCACGGGTAACGACCTGCGCAACGGAACAACAGATGCCCCAGGGGGTACGTGGACAAGATATGCTCAAGTATCCTCAACATTCAAAATGATTTTCAAATGTTTTAATTTTTCTGCACGTCATCGTTTAGCCTTCATGTTTTTATATGCAATGCTTATCAAAAATTCGGACGTTTTTGCAAACAAAACAGTAAAAGTAAAAACAAGAGAGCGATTTATCTGAATAACGACTTTTATTGATTGAAAGTGTGCCTGAAAAGGCAAATACATTGGGAAGCAATTCCTAGGAAGAGGTAATTGCGCACCAAAGGAAAATAAACTATCCTAATGGCAATGTGAGCACGGCATCCACTGTTTCCCAACTCCGTTATAACTCATAGATCATCAGTTTCCTCCCAATTCCTTGCTTTCTGAGAAGACTGACTGGACCGATCACATCTGTCGAGATGGCAGCTGACGAAGCATGATGAAGTACAGATAACTCAAACTGCAGTCTTCGCTTTAATCCCTCTTTTGGCTGGATCGCCCTTTCGGGTTTTCAATCCACCGGGATACCCATTTTTGCCTAAGCCGCCCTTGCGGGTTTTCGACTTACCGGGTGTACAATTTTTTCATTTTTATCCCTAACTTTTGCCCGAACCTTTTCTTTCTGTTTTTGGTTCGCCGGGATGCCCATTTTTGCCTGGACTCTTTTATTCTTTTTGTCCAGCGGGTCAATTTATGCGAAGTATTTTTTGACTACATCTGAGTTAACAGGGGAAGGAAAATCTTCACCATCCATAGTTGTAAGCATCAAGGCTCCACCGGAGAAGACCTTCTTCACAACATATGGACCTTCGTAATTAGGAGTCCACTTGCCCCTGTTATCTGTACCGGGAGGAAGGATCCTCTTCAAAACTAGATCACCAGTCTGAAATATCCGAGGACGCACTTTCTGATCAAAGGCTCGCTTCATCCTTCTCTGATACAACTGCCCATGGCACACAGCTGCTAACCGTCTTTCTTCGATAAGGCTTAACTCATTAAACCTTGTCCGAATCCACTCGGCTTCGTCCAGCTTGACATCTAATAACACCCTCAGAGAAGGGATCTCCACTTCAACTGGTAGGACTGCTTCCATACCATACACGAGGGAGTAGGGGGTTGCCCCGGTCGACGTACGTACTGAGGTACGGTACCCATGCAAAGCGAAAGGCAACATCTCATGCCAATCTTTGTACGTAACGACCATTTTCTGCACAATCTTCTTGATATTCTTGTTAGCTGCCTCTACAGCACCATTCATCTTTGGTCTGTAAGGAGAAGAATTGTGATGTTCGATCTTGAAATCTTTGCAAAGCTCTTTCATCATATTGTTGTTGAGATTTGAACCATTGTCAGTGATGATTCTCTCGGGAACTCCATAACGACAAATGATTTCTTTTTTGATGAACCGGGCAACCACTTGTTTGGTGACGTTGGCAAAGGAAGCTGCTTCCACCCATTTGGTGAAGTAGTCGATCGCAACCAAGATGAAGCGATGTCCATTAGAAGCAGTTGGCTCTATCTTCCCAATCATATCGATGCCCCACATGGCGAACGGCCAAGGCGAGTTCATGATATTCAACGGGCTTGGTGGTACATGCACCTTATCAGCATAGATTTGACACTTATGGCATTTCCGAGCATATTTGAAGCAATCGGATTCCATAGTCATCCAGTAATATCCGGCTCTCAGCAATTTCTTCGACATTGCATGACCACCAGCGTGGGTACCAAACGAACCCTCGTGCACCTCTTGCATTAACATGTCTGCTTCGTGTCTATCCACGCATCTGAGCAAGACCATGTCAAAGTTTCTCTTGTATAGCACATCATCCTGATTCAGATAAAAGCTTCCAGCCAACCTTCTCAGGGTCTTCTTATCATTCTTCAACGCACCCTCAGGATACTCTTGAGTCTTAAGGAAATTCTTGATGTCATAATACCACGGTTTCTCGTCAATAGCAACAATAGACTCGGCTGCAAACACATACGCAGGCCTCTCGAGTCGATTTACCGCAACATGTGGCACATGATTCCACCAATGAACCTTTATCATGGAGGAAAAAGTAGCCAAGGCATCAGCCATCTGATTCTCGTCCCGGGGGACATGATACAACTTCACCTTCTTGAAGAACGTCAGTATTCTTCTGGTGTAATCTCTATATGGAATCAAATGTGGCTGGTTTGTATTCCAATCTCCATTGACCTGATTGATCACTAGAGCAGAATCTCCAAAAATGTCAAGTGTTTTGATCCTCAGATCAATGGCTTCTTCTATCCCCATGATACAAGCCTCATACTCAGCTTCATTGTTGGTGACGTCGAATGTCAATCTGGCAGAAAAAGGTATATGAGCACCTTTGGGATTGATCAACACTGCCCCAACACCGTTACCGTTCATATTCACAGCCCCATCAAACATCAGTGTCCACTTGTCATCAGGATCTGGTCCTTCCTCGACAAGCGGCTCTTCACAATCTTTCGTCTTCAGATACATGATGTCTTCATCAGGGAATTCAAACATCATAGGCTGATAGTCATCAATCGGTTGCTCGGCAAGATAGTCGGACAAAATACTACCTTTGATGGCCTTCTGTGACGTGTACTGAATGTCGTACTCTGTTAAGATCATCTGCCAACGGGCAACACGTCCGGTGAGAGCTGGCTTCTCAAAGATGTATTTGACTGGATCCATCCTAGAAATCAACAGAGTAGTATGGTTCAACATATACTGCCTTAGTCGGCGAGCAGCCCAGGCCAAAGCACAACAAGTTTTCTCGAGCAGTGAATATCTTGTTTCACAGTCGGTAAACTTTTTGCTTAGGTAGTATATGGCATGCTCTTTTCGACCAGACTCGTCATGCTGCCCCAATACACACCCCATCGAAGTCTCGGTAACTGACAGGTACATTATCAATGGTCTCCCTGGAACTGGAGGAATCAGGATTGGAGGTTTCTGCAAATATTCTTTGATTTTGTCAAAAGCTTTTTAACAGTCATCATTCCATTTGATCGCCTGATTCTTTCTGAGTAGCCTGAAAATGGGTTCACACGTGGCAGTTAGATGAGATATGAACCTTGCAATGTAGTTCAACCTCCCTAAAAACCCACGGACTTGCTTTTCCGTTTTCGGTTCAGGCATCTCTTGAATAGCTTTGACTTTTGCTGGATCTACCTCAATCCCTTTCTCACTGACAATGAAGCCTAAGAGCTTCCCGGATCTCACCCCAAACGTACACTTGTTCGGATTCAGCCTCAGCTTGAACTTGACCAATCTGTCAAACAGCTTCTGCAAATTAACCAGGTGCTCCTCTTCCGTCTGCGACTTCGCAATCATATCATCCACGTACACTTCAATTTCTTTGTGCATCATGTCATGAAAGAGAGTCGTCATTGCCCTTTGATAGGTAGCACCGACATTCTTCAGCCCAAATGGCATGACTTTGTAGCAGAACGTGCCCCAAGGTGTAATGAATGTCGTCTTTTCCATGTCCTCTGGCGCCATCTTGATCTGGTTATAGCCTGAGAAACCGTCCATGAAAGAGAATACCGAGGATTGAGCCGTATTATCCACCAATACATCAATGTGAGGTAATGGGAAATCATCTTTCGGACTCGCCCTGTTCAAATCCCGGTAATCGACACACATTCTGACTTTGCCATCCTTCTTCGGTACGGGAACAATGTTGGCAACCCACGGTGGGTATCTGGTAACAGCCAAGAATCCTGCATCCCACTGCTTCTGAACCTCTTCCTTGATCTTGACAGCCATATCAGGACTAGTTCTGCGAAGCTTCTGCTTGACCGACGGACACTCTTCTCTAAGAGGTAATCGATGCACCACGATGTCTGTATCCAACCCAGGCATGTCTTGATATCTCCAGGCGAATATTTCCACATATTCTCTTAGCATCTCAATTAGCCTCCTTTTGACAGAGTCTTCTAAAGCAGCCCCAATCTTGATCTCTCTTCTGGCGTCCTCAGTACCCAGATTAACAATTTCCAACTCCTCCTGATGAGGTTGGATGACCCTTTCTTCTTGCTTCAGTAGTCTGACCAATTCTGCAGGGAGTTCACAGTCTTCCTCACTCTCCTCTTCAGCTTGGTAGATGGGATTATCAAAATCATATGGAGCCATAACAGAGTCGCTCACAGTGGATGCCAAAATATCACTTCTGCATGTTTAATGTTTTGTTTTTAGAAAAAGATTCCAATAAAGTCACGAGAAACAAAAAAACATTGCCATTTTTATTATTTTGAAAAAAGAAAGACAAAGATCTCAAAATTTGATTGCAAAACGTCCTTTATTTATAAACATTGTAAACATGATGTGGCCCTACAATGAACCACTACGCCTTGGGCGGAACGTAGGGTTTTCATGCAAAAATGAAAAAACAAAAGAAAATTACTCTGTCAGTAGAGTAACTTGGACCACTTCTTCAGCCGTCCAATTGTTGACAGATTCCCCAGGTGCACAAGGGCGGACCCAGATGTCCAAATCACAATCACTGTCTTCACCATCAGTAGCAAAGACATCTCCATGGTTCATCAGCCCAGCGCTGGTAAAGGTGCTCGGACCTGCTTGTACGCTCTGCTCTGCTTGGAGAGGCTCATACCCAATGCCTAATTTGTCTTCTTTAACCGGCAAGTCAACCATCTTGCCCCAGCCTTCAGCTCTGCCAGAGTCTACAACTTCCTTGGCCTGCTTGTACGATGTAATCGAAGCACCTGGCTTCCTCTGCTCAGCACAAGCTACCCCTTCAAGCGCCACAGTCTCAAATGCCTGGCACAGGGTTTCGTGGATCTCGCCATCTACCTCAACATACTTGAATGAGGAGAGATGACTCACCAGAATTTCTTCTTCGCCACATACGGTCACAATCTGACCGTTCCAGACATACTTGAGTTTTTGGTGGAGAGTCGACGAGACTGCCCCAGCTGCGTGTATCCACGGACGTCCCAACAAACAGCTATAAGCAGGCTGAATGTCCATCACATAGAACACGATGTCGAAAACTTCCGGACCTATCTTTACCGGCAAGGTGACTTCACCAAACACAGACCGTTTGGATCCATCAAAAGCACGCACAATAAGGTCACTGGGAGTGAGCACAACTCCCTCGACATCAATCTTCTTTAGAATCTGCTTGGGTAGGACATTCAGGGACGACCCGGTGTCTACCAGCACGTGAGATAAAACAACACCTTTGCACTCCATAGTGATGTGCAAGGCTTTGTTATGATTGCGACCCTCAGGCGTTAGGTCTAGGTCAGTGAAACCTACACCGTGCCTGGTACTCACGTTGGCTAGTACACCCTCCAACTGGTTGACGGATATCTCTTGCGGGATGTACGCCATGTTCAGCATTTTCAACAATGCGTCCCGGTGTGCCTCAGAGCACATCAGCAAAGAGAGTATGGAAATCTTGGACGGAGTTTGGTTGAGCTGATCTACAATCTTGTAGTCACTCTTCTTGATTATCTTCATAAACTCCTCAACGTCTTTTTCAAAAGAACCCTCAGCCTCCTTCTGAGCCGGTTCCTCGTCAACCACAGCTTGTTTGCCCTTAGCCCTTGCAGATGCCTCAGCAGTAGCATCTCTCAAAGGCTGAGGAGCAAACAGTCGTCCACTCCTGGTAAAACCTCCTGGCCCTCCGACATTGTCCACCACAGGACTTGCAACTGCAGGAGTTCTTACCGGTGCACTGATTGTAACAGGCGCTTGCACTGCTGGCCTTGTCTGGTTACCAGCCCTCTGATTGCTGCGATAAGCGTTGTCATATCTCCAGGGAACAGCCCTACTGTTTTCAACCGGTCTTCTGCCAGACGCACTGATAGTAGTCGGAGCACTGATAGTTACCGAAGTGGAAATGGTAACTGGAGCATTACTTGTTGTAGGTGCACTGACAGCCCCTCGCCCTCGTCCTTCAGACGGCTTGAAATAAATGGTGACAGTAGACACTGACCCGTTTTCTTTAACAGCCCGGCTGAACTGGAGACAGCCTTCATCAATCAGTTTCTGAATACCAGCTTTCAGCTGGTCACACCCATTAACAACTTCTGCACAGCCCAAACACTCTTCATTACAACCTGGGTCAACACCCTCTTTCAGCAAACGACCCTTTACTGTCAACAGAGAAGTCTGAACATCCTCAACATCAACAACCAAATCTTCAGCCTCTCCTCCTTCAACATTGTTCACCCTATGCCCGTCATGCTGAAGCATAGGATTGTTCACTACGTTTGGCACTGGAGCAAAGTTGATCGCTTTAGCATCGATCAAGTCTTGAACTTTATGTTGCAGAGATCGGCATCTTTCTGTATGGTGGCCTGGTGCCCCAGAATGAAAGTCACATCGGACGTTTGCATCATATCCAGGAGGTAAAACTGTTGGAGGAGCCATTGTACGCAGCTCAACAAACCCTAACCGGAGTAGTTCGGGCAATAGTTCAGCGTACGACATTGGCAATGGATCAAAACGTCGATCAACCATCCTCTGCTTGGGCTGATACGGACGTTGCTGCTGTTGTTGTTGTTGTGGTTGTTGTTGAACTCTCTGTTGTTGTTGTGGACGAGGTTGAGGTGCAGGAATAGTCACTGCAGCTACCGGACGGTATTGTTCTCTGCTTGCATTGGTTCTGTACACCCCCCCCTGTGCTGTACAGCATTAGTCTCTCCTTCTCTATGGCGAGGTGCCCCAGAGAAGGGTTTCTTCGATGACGAAGAAGAACCCGTATCATGAATCCTACCAGCTTTGATTAAACTTTCGGTTCTTTCGCCACAGATGACGACATCAGAAAAACTTCCGAATGGGCAGCTTCCCATCCGGTCCATATATACACCTTGCAGAGTGCTGATGAACATGTCGGTCAACTCCCTTTCCAGCATAGGGGGTTGAACTCTCGCAGCCAACTCGCGCCACCTCTGGGCGTACTCCTTAAAGCTCTCGTTATTCTTCTGACATAGACTCTGCAGCTGAGTCCTGGTCGGAGCCATGTCCATATTATGCTTGTACTGCCTGAGGAACGCTTCTCCCAGATCTCTCCAGCATTTGATTGAATCCCGCTTCAACTCCATATACCAGTCCAAGGATGCCCCAGATAGGCTATCTTGGAAGAAATACATCCACATCTTCTCATCATCAGTGTATGCGGATATCTTTCTATAGTATGCCTGCACATGGGTGCGAGGGCAGGAGGTACCGTTGTATTTGTCAAATGACGGTGCCTTGAATTTGTGCGGGATTCTCAGTCCTTCAACCAATCCCATATTTGCAACATCAAAACCGAGGGAGTTTTGACATTCCATTGCCCGGATCTTCTCAGCAAGGGCCTCAACTTTACGATCTCTCGCGTCATTTCTGCCCAAAATATCTTCGTCTTCACTGAGCATAGTGAACAAATCCTCTTGTCTGTCAACAATCGGAATTCTGTTACGGGCCGGAGCATGGATTACCCTGGCATTAGCAGTATCTGGAGCAATCGGTTGACCGTCGACTCGAATACCCCTCAACTCTTCACCTACAGCATAGTTGTTGACGGGAATAGCAGCAGCGGGAGTGTCAGGAACTGGATTTCCTTCTGGCAAAGCCTGGTTGGGCGGTGGAATTGCAGTTTCTTGCCTCTGAACTAGTGCTCGGAGTTCTTCTTGTCCTTGCGCAACCCCTTGCATCATGTGAATGAATTGGGCCATGTTAGCCCTCATCTCAGCTAACTCGGCTTGTACTTGATCCATATTGCGTTGATGGTTGAGTCGCGTTGAGTAGCGGTGCGGTCTTTGATCAGCTATCCTGCCTGAACACAGGAACCAAAGTGAGAAGACGGCACAAGAACACCTGTTATGCAAATGAGATGAGTATGATGTTTAATGATGCATGATGCACATGATATGCTCATTTCTCAGGCATTCAAAGAGCCTGATCCATCCTCAAAAGATGGCAACCTGCAGCAATAAGAGAATCAACGGGATACAAGGAAAATATGAGAACAACAAGGAAATACTGACAACCTTATCTATACATAAGGGTAAAAAGGTCATACAACCAAGTCAACAGAATATTCGCACAAACAGAGTACAAAGAAATGAATCCCATCCAACAAGCCTGGAGGTGATTCTCAACAATAAAGATCCAAAGACAGAGTACAAACAAATGAATCCCTTCCAACAAGCCTGGAGGTGATTCTCAACAAATACATCAAAGATAACATCTAAGACAGACAGTCTTCCGGAATGAGTGTCTTCAGGTAATGGCACTGGTCTATCAACAGTGTGCATTCTGAACATTCTGGTAGAGGAGTGATCTTCTCCTTCAACTGTCCTCTAAGCTCCAAGACTTCCCCTCCAAGATAATCCTCTGATTTCTGTCTCAACTCCATCTCCTTCTTCAACTGAGCGTCTTTGTCTTTGAGTTGCTTCTCCAAGTCTCTGATCTTCTTCTGATAATTGACTTCTGCTCTCTGTAGCCTCAAGCATTCCCTATGCTCTATATCTAACATGGATTCCATCTCATCATATGATCTCTTCTTGTTCCTTGCTCTACTAGCATCCTCTCCTTGCACTTCCCTGAGTTGATGGGCCAAGTGCAGCTTATCAGCCTTAGCTTTGTACAACTCCATCTGGGTGTCCTGCTCCTTCTCTCTCAGACAACGACTCTCCATCAAGGCTTGCTTATAGTGCTCAGCAGGCACACTATCAGCAAGAACCAAAGGTGGTTGCTCCTGCAACGGCTCCATCCTACCATAGGGTAGCAGCAAAGTTTCCACTCTCTTCTTTACCCAATCGGTGTAATCGGGCATTGCAATGGCAAACTTCTTCCCTAAGACGGATCCATCCTTCGCTTCAACAAATTTCCAGGCTCTCCCAATCTGCTCCAATCTAACAGGGTCAGTACGCTTCTCAAAATACACACTCTCAACTATCTCAGCTTTAAGTGGCCTTCTACTCATGACAAACCCTAGCTGGCGAAGAGAAAGAACTGGGTTGTAATTGATGCAACCCTTGGTCCCCACGAGTGGCACATTCCGGAATTCACCACAACTCATGATAACATCCTTCACATCCATCCGGTATGACTGCCATCTGATGTCGTAGGAGGTGAGCGACATGACCCTCTGAGTCCACTTAAGAGTGCTCTTGGTATCCACAAATGGTCCACTGACAGGCAGCAGCGACATAAACCATCTGAACAGGAGAGGTAAGCAGCACCTGATGGCTCCACCCTTACCATGCCTACTGTGGATGGCATAGTAAGTATCAGCTAGAAGGGTTGGGACTGGATTCCCTCTGATAAAAATGCTGATGGCAGCATGATCAACAAAATTTGGCATACTGGGAAATAGAATGATTCCATATATCAAGGCGGCAAGCTATGCGTGAAAAACTTCCCAATTTCCCTTTTCTGCTTCATCTCTGGCTACTCTCAACAGAAATTTCAATGGCAGACCCACTACTTCCCCACAGGGCTTCCAATTCTCACCAACTTCCTTGACACTCATTCGTAGAGCTCTGGCAATCAATCTGAAGTCAACCTCCTTTGGGACGTCCAAGAAGGGAGTCTGATGCTGAACCGGGACGTTCATCAGAATAGAGTACTCCTCGAGAGTAGGTGCTAGCTGATAATCTTGAAATGTGAAGCATCTGAGCTCTGGATCATAGAACTGTAGTAGTGTCTGCAGAGGCACCGGATCCACTACTGTCTTCAGCACTGTCAAGATATCTCCATACTGTCCAACGAAACTCTTCAGACGATCATCTGTCACAAAGCTACCCAACTCAATCAGTGAAGTCAACGGCTCACGATGGAAACTGTAGGAACAGGTCTTCCGCTTCGGCTCTGAGACTGTTGTCATCTCTATCAGTAGACAAGCTCTGGAATGTACCTGAGAAATGATATGCATGCAGAGATTAGTTTTTTTTTCTCTTTTTTTTTTTTTGATTGATTTTTTTTTGATTTTTTTTACTGCGTTTCTTTTGAAAAAAATAAATATGCTATGATGCAAATGATGCCGACTGGACTGGCTGGTTGTGCAAATCTCTAATCACTAGGTCGAAGCTTCAGTCAAAACTCGGAACCCAAATCTAACTTAAAAGATCCAAGGTCAACTGAACACACTGTCTGAACAAAGTCACCAACAGTACCTGTAATGATCAACCCTTCCCCACTCACGGGTGTAGTCTAGGCCAGGGTAAAGCTGAGAGAAACGCAGCATAAATAACCTTTCGCAGAATACTATCATATACACACCCGAAGTATGTAACGACAGTACCCCACCAGGGTCTGAACTGCTCGTGATATCAATGTTCCGCTAAGTGGCGCAATACCACCCGCTTCCCATGAATCACTCTATTCCTAATCATCCTAGATTTCACTCATGGTCTGGGTATTGGACCTTTTACCTCGACTGACTCCCACCCCATACAGAAAAAACAGACGACCAGCCAGGCAGAATGAATAATGAATATGAATGCAAACATTAATGCACACAATCAATGCAATCAATAAATGAAACGAACAAATAATGAAAGCAATAAATACACACAGCACAAAGCAACCAAAACCCTAATCCTAGAGAGCGCTAGGAGAGACTCGCTCAGGGAAGATGGACCAGCATAGGTCAACTTCTCTTCTATCCCCAGCAGAGTCGCCAGCTGTCGCATTACGCGAAAAACCGGCGGGAAAAACAGAAACAACAGAGCCGCCACCGTGCGTTATTTATCCCAAAAGAGGGAAAGGAAACGCTCGAAGTAAACCTAGGAAAGAACATGGTCTCGCGACCAAAGAGAATGGGATCGGGAGTCGGTTATGCGAAGGGAAGGTATTAGCACCCCTACGCATCCGTCGTACTCGACGGGATCCACGCACAATAGGATGGGAAATGGTTGCTAAAACACTGCTCAAACACACACACACTGGCTGAAAGAGACACAAGAAACAGACTGAAACTGACTCGGCAGGATATTGTATCCTGGGCCTACTTAGTCTATCAGGCATAGACATCAGAGTCGAAGTAGTTCGGACTAGGGAAACGACACATGCTCGCTAGGATGTCGCATCCTATGCATACGTATCTTCTCGGACGAGAGAAGAATCAGAGCATTCGTAGCTCGGCTGACACGCACACAAACAAACACAGGCAAAGGCAAACGTGGAGCCTGAATGCCAATCGCTGGACTTACATCAGCATCCGAACCAAAACGCACACAAGAAGGCAAACGTGGAGCCTGAATGCCAATCACTGGGCTTACATCAGCATCCGAACCAAAACACACGCAAGGGTGGTTAAGACACAAAGGGTTGAAAAAGAAAAAGGGCGGAAAAAGAAAAAAAAAGGCGCCCGGAGAGATCAGCTCAATCTCCTGCCTACATACTTCATCTGGTGTGAAGATCAGGGCGATGTAGTTCCCCTACGCAGGGATAAAGGATCTAGCCTAACCAGATAACAGAGGGAGACACAACTCTAGGGAGACTACGACTCGAGCCTAGATGTTGTCATGCAAAGTCGTCCCTAAGTTAAGGTTTCTAGCTAACTGGCACGAGGGCCAACCTATCCTAGACATGACTTGCACAGGAAGCAAGCCACACCTAACCTAACTTGCACAGGAAGCAAGGGTCTCGATTGCAACTAGGGCAAGAGAAAGGGGAGGTCTCAATCGCAACGAGGGCGAGAGAAGAGAAAGTCTCGATCGCAACGAGGGCGAGAGAAAGGATCGCAACGAGGGCGAAAGCAAACAAGGATTAGTCGTTAGTCGTTAGTCAAACTCGACAAGACATCGCATCTCGTGCCTACGTATCTCATCTGAACATGAGAATCAGAGTTGCCGTAGTTCGGCTACGGAGGGACAAAGGATCTCGATTGCAACTAGGGCAAGAGAAAGGGAAAGTCTCGATCGCAACGAGGGCGAGAGAAAGGAAAAGGCTCGATCGCAACGAGGGCGAGAGAAAGGAAAAGGCTCGATCGCAACGAGGGAGAGAGAAAGGATCGCAACGAGGGCGAAAGCAAACAAGGATTAGTCTAAACTAAACCTAACTTGCACAGGAAGCAAGTCAAACAAACATACAAGCACAGGTAGCACACACTATATACACACAAGGGGCTCACACAAGGGTTAGGTTTTAGTCGAGGGGTCATATCAACCTCAACAAACAAACCTCTGGAATTGGGTAGAATGTTGCTCTTAACCTTGCCATTGAGGGGCTAAGGTGAAGCAGATGAAAGGAGATGAGGGGTGTGCCTCATTGCTCTTATCCCTGGCCAGGGAGAGCATTTGACAAGAATGTGTGGGTTCAGAAAGTGGGAACCCTTCTACACATTTGATACTGACTCAACTGTACAATTTGCACAAGATCTTGGGTTTTTATCTGTAATGCATCAACACAGTGGTGTGAGCAAAACAGAAGACACACTGAATAGCAGGGGATAGGTTGCTTATCCCTTGGTTCTGCCAATTGCCTCTTCACTTAGGAGGTCTTTGACTCTGTACAAGGACAAATTAAACATACACAAACATTGCCTCTTAAGGAGGACTTCAGACAGTTGCCTGGCCAAGTAACAGGCCAGGTCTTCCAGACTACATGAAGAAAAAGGAATTATACCTCAAGCAAGTTGCTAAATAGCAAAGCAAAGCAAGTTCAAAGAACTTAAGCAACTAATGGTACCTGAAATAGTCAAACAGATCAGTACACAGTTCAAAAGTTTAAGCAAAAGGAAGTAGGAATTAACAGTCAACATAATCAGATGAATGTGCAAAGCACAAGACTCAAATCATATGAGTCAAGCCACCTACAAAACAAAGAGGTTAGCTCATAATAAACAATCAAGCTTAATCAACTTGCAAAAAGTTTCTTTGAAGCATTTGTGCTTAACCTGAAACAATGATCTCAAACATAAGCCAGGAGACCCCTAGGACAAGCCTAGGGTCAAAAATGAATGAGAAAGTCAAAACAGCAAAGGAAAGTCAATCAAAATCAAGTTTAAACATTCAAGAAGCAAACCCAATTGGTCTCAAGTTCATATCATTCATCATCATGATTTCATAAGCAACAGAAGTCAAAGCATGGCAAATGAAGGCTCATAAAAGTCAACAGCAAGACTTAGCTCAAAACCAATCATAATCAATTCCAAAAATCAGCAAATAAATCATGATCAATCACAATCCATAACATGACATGCATATAAAATTTCAGCTCAATTGGATCATGGGAAGATGGTCAATTAAAATCAGAAAGTCAAAACAATTTCAAGCATGCTCAAAGAAGTCAAACAAACATGTATCAACTTCAAAAAATCATAACTCAATGACAACAGATGAGAAATGAATGGGGTCAACACCATGGCAAAGCTTAAGATGTCTAGTATGCACATGTAAAAATTCATGATCATCCAATAAAGTATGAGAATTTCCCAAATGGAATGGCAAGATGTATCACACAAAGTCAACATTTGACTAGACAGGGGAGAAAAATCTCAAACAATTAGGAAATGCCACAATTAATTCCAAGAAAATTCACACATAAACTAGACATATACAAGTAGGTTCATGCAAAATTTCACATTAATTGGAGGTCAGGAAGCATGTCATCAAAAATCATGAAATTGCATATCATTGGTGTGACACACATTGTCACACCCTACTTCAAAAATTCATATCTCAACAACCAAATATGATAAATTCAAGAACTCTACATCAAAACAAACATGAATGAGTGTAGATTAAGCACAAAAACTTTCAGGGTCATTGGATGCATCCTCATCATTTCACAAAAGGATTGGCAAAAGGTACAAAATGTGCATACATGTCAAGAACTCTAATGCCATTAAAAATCCAGCCATCCAAAAAATCATTAAAAATCATGATAAAATAATAGACATTCATGTGAATATGATGAAAAAAAATTTCATGAATTTTGGATTTGAAATGCACGAGTTATGATTTTTAAAAGATGAGTAACCAAAGTGAAATAAACATTGCACAAATAATCATGAAATAAATATTTAATTGGTTACAATGGCATTTCAGTAATTATCTGGACCGGTTATTGAAACTCTGCGTTTTGGCCAGGGAAATGAAATGTTCTCATTGGTTGTCACCAATGGAACAGTAATAGCAAGCAGCCAAAATCCAACAACAACAGCCAATCGAGTTCTGGGTTCAATGCCCTTAGGGTTTTAGCAACAACATCTCAACTTCATGCAACCAACATCATAAAAAACGAAATTCAACCAGAATTGAACAAAGAGCAAGGCAATGAAACATTAACATTCATGCGACATCATACAGCCACAAACAACCACACGTGAAATTCAGATTTCTGGAAATGCATTTAGGGTTTTCAAATGGAACAGTGTAGCTTCATCTTGTTCATCATCATAAAAACAAATTTCAAACAGAATTACGCAAACAGCATGGCAATGATATTCGTGCAACATCATACAGCAACAAACCAAACACGGTTTTCATGAAATCATCATCATCAAAGCAAATCGACTAAAAGCATATTTGAGCATACAAATTAAAATCCAGATTTCTCATGCATGACACAACCATTTTAAGTGAGACAAAGTTCAATGGAATCAGCATCAAAAGACCTACCAGAAACATCTCATGATTTTGGCAATAGAGGAGATCGAAAACTTACTTGGATTTGAAGAAAAGAGTGAAGCAATGGTTATTCTGGAGATATAGGCTCAAACAGGTGCTCCATATGGTTGATATTGATGGATTCTTGAAGCACTTTAGCTCAGCAAGGCTTGGAAACACTCAGATCGACTTTCACCATTGTTGTGGCTTCGTGTAGCAGCAGCATGAAATGATGTTACAGCAAGGAAACAGGGCTCCAAACAAGCTCAAGATTGTTGGTAGATGATGAAAATACAAAGGGTTGCTCGTGTCTTTTGAAGTTTTTGAGCAGAAATTGCAATTTGTGAAAAATGCAAATTGAGAGAGAATGAGAGTTTCTGTGTGATATCAGGCTGCAGCTAGGGTTGAATGGACAGAAAATATCCCTTATATTTGCTGTTTTAAGTCTGCTAAGCAAGTGCTAATTGTAATTATCTCAAATGACTCAATTTGCTCCTTTTGCTAATTTTCAACATATGCACATGGGGTGTGCATTCTGGCCGAGTTTGGGCCTTGGACAAGTTTCAAATACCATCTTAAACAAATCCCAAATGGCCAAATGTGCTGAAAATGTCTAATTCAAAAAATCACTTTTTGCACATACTTGAAATTAATGAAGACAAGTCCAAAAATGCCATTTTGCATGGTGAGGTTTTAGTGACAGATGAATGCATTTTTGGAAAGAGGGGAACAAATAGAGCTTGTAGGAAAAAACCCCACCAAATTTGGCCAAATGGTTCATGAGATATGGCCTTTTGAAGTTCACAAATTTTTGAAATTGAATTGATCATATCTTGCCAACCATACATGGGAATTGAGTGTTCTTGGACTTTTTGGAAATGGGAGAACAAGATATTCAACTTTCATGTTGGGCAAAAATTCATTTGAAGCTTGTATCATGATGTAAGTTTGGGATCAAGAAGTTTCCATTTTTGGCAGTTAAAATTACAGGTCCAGTTTCTATTTTTGGAAATTTTCTGATTGGCTTCAAATTCTTCAATGATATTGTTTGCCATGATATATGAGGCCTATTTGGACATGAATAAACTCTCTCAAACCAAATCCATCCATCAAAACCATAAAATCAACCACAGTTGACCAAGTTTGACTTTCTAGGGTTTCTGACTGATTGTGCATGAACTGAGGGCTTCTGAACATCCACCCCTTGACTTAAACACTTCAAATGGACCTCCAAGTCATGTGAACATGTTGAACCAACCCTAGGGCCTTGGCTCCTTGAGAATTGTGCTTGCTTGATTGATTGACTGATCTCCTGATCAGTTTGACCTAATTTCTTGATTGGCTTGCACTTGAGGCAACTGGGACAATGCAATGCTATGCAGTGGACCGTGATATGCTGTGACCTAATATGAGAATGTATGTACAATGATGGGTGCAAATTTGAGGTGCTACAGTGTCTTGTATCTTTGCAATTGACTTTGAGGTTGCAAGATAAACATGTTAAAAGTATTAATGTAAGGAAGTTTGTTAGGCTGATTCTAGTGTAAAAGCTCAAGCTGTTTTAGTATAAATCTCAATGGGGAAACTATTGCGGACTAGATAAAGCCATGTGGTTAAAGGTCAAACTAGTATAAATTCTAAAGTGATCTTTCTATCTTTATATTTTACATTTACGTATTTTATTTTTCGATGCTGTATCATTTCCTCTTCTTCTTCTTACATCTTAAAATTTATCAACCTTAAAATCGATCATTTTGAAAAAATATTTTAAAAACCAAATAACAAAATTCGCCCCCTTCTTGTGTTTGAAGTCACTTTATAAACAATGGTATCATCAGTTTGATGAATTTCTTCTTAAACATGTTTTGTGAGAAGTAATTATAATAATTGTATATATGTATTGAAGATGAATGATAAAATAATTATCTACCTCCTTTTGTATGTTAAGGATACTTTTATGGCAAGCATTAGCAAGATAGAGATCGAAAATCTCAAGGAGATTTTGGATGGTGAATCTGAGACGAAATATTTTGGTGAAGCTAAAAGAATAAAGGGGATGTATATTACGAGAAGCCTCAAGAAGATTGAATTGTGTTGTTCCTTTTGCATTGAATGCGTTAAGTAAAACAACAATTGAGGGTTCACGCTGTTTTTGAGCAGAAGGACACATGAGGGGTCCCAGCATGTGTAATACATTTGTCTCTTGTCTGCAAAAAAGGATGTTACTATGTACGCACACTTTTTAGTTACATGGAATGTGTTTTGCTGATGTGTGCAACAAATATTGTTGTTATCTTGTAGAAATTTGATTTATTTGATTAATTAATTAGATTAAATTTAAATAAATGTGATTTTAATTTGACTTCAAATAAAATCAAATCTTATTTTGTGGAGCTGATTTGGAGCAACAAATCTCAACAAAATCTCCACTATTTCTGGACGATATCAGATCATTATCCAAAGGAGAAAAGCCCAAAATGGATTACTATTAATAAAGACTTTGTAACGACATAAAGATCACTGGGCAAAAGAGAAAGTTTAGAGTCTTAGGATGGGTCTATTTCTTGTATTCCATGCTAATGCGCTTATAAGGATTAGTGTTGAATCTACTGTTGTACACCACTATATGTTTTAGTAACTTGGCATAGTTTTTGGTTTGTCTTAGTTGAGTTATAAATTCAACAAATAATAGACTTGTTATTAAGGTTGATCACTAGGGATTAATGGTTAAAGAAAGTGAACGAGGTTCTCATATTTAGGGGGGGGGGGATAACCTAAATAGAAAGTCACTAGGATTATGGAGAGGCATTGAACTTCATAGGGTTTGAAGGTTCTTATAAGACTAATTGTTCTAATTCGAAGTAGTGAATTTCCTTTCTTGGGTAGAGTACCCCTCAAACGTAGGTGTGGTTTCACCGGATTGGGTTGCCAATCTCTTGTGTTAGTTTACAAGTTTCTACATTATTTATTATTGATGTATCATTCTTGTCAATCTGTTCTTAACCTATTTTTATAAGTTGGACTATTTGTCTCAACATCTGTCCCATGAGGAACATCATTATAATTGGCATCCGAGCAGGCACCCTGTTCTGTTTGGGTGAGCTCCAGGGAAGATATTTTATGTTCAAATGGGCATCACTAATGATGGAGGGTCTGTCAATTGATCACCTATTTTGGATGGCAAAAATTATGATTATCGAAAAGCCAAGATGATGGCTTTTCTTAAATCCATAGAAATCAAGACTTCGAAGGTCATGATTAAAGGTTGTAAACATCCTATGGTTACTTCTCAAGACGGTAGAACAAGTTTGAATAATGAAGTTGATTTAGTACAAGGATGATGATGATGAAGCGCTTGCAAATGATAAAGCATTGAACGCTATATTCAACGATGTTGGCAAAAAAATGTTCAGACTCGTCAACACTTGTATTGAAGCTAAGGAAGCTTGGGAGATTCTCAAGACTGCTCATGAAGCCACATCTAAAGTGCGGATGTCTAAACTGCAACTTCACACAACTCAGTGTGAAAAGATAAGAATGATGGAATATGAATCTATATCTGATTTCAACATTAGACTTCGTGATATAGCCAACGATTCTTTTGCCTTGGGAGAGAAGATATCAAAAGAGAAGTTGGTCAAAAAGATCCTCAGATCTTTTCCTCAAATGTTTGACATGAAGGTAACAAACATTGAAGAAGCTCAATATTTAATCATCTTGAAGGTGGATGAAATCATTAGATCTCTATAAACCTTTAAAGTGTCTATAAATGGAAGATTATAAAAGAAGAACAATGGTGTAGCCTTTGTATCCAACACTCAAGAGAATGAAGAACAAAGTGACGAGGATACTGAAGAAAGCTTTTATGATGCTATATAATTTGTTAGAAGAAAGTTCAACAAAGCTTTAAGAAGGATGGATATGATATGGAGGACAAATATGCCAGACAAGATGTCTGACATCAGCCCACAGAGAAAAAGCAAAGATGAGGACAAACCCAAAGGAGTCAAATGCTTTGAATGTGAGGGGTTTGGTCATATAAAAAATGAATTCCCTAGTTTTTTAAAAGAAAATAGATGAATGGACTCTTAGTTACTTGGTTTGATTCAGATGATGAAAGTGAAGAAGGAATGACTAACAAAGTGATGGCATTCACCAGAAGACATGAGCCTAAAAAAAGTCTAGTAATGGCAACTTGAATGAAGAAGAGTTAGCCGACACATATGAACTTCTTTAAACCAAATAGGAGGAGGCTTGCATGATTGTTGAGATAACCATAGGTGTACTCTATAAAGAAAAGTAGAATCTAACTTGTACCACCACATGCCTAGAAGAAAAAGTTGCTTAGCTGATTTCCAAGATTGAACATATGAAAAAATATGTACGTATGTTGAATAATGGTTATAATATGCTAGATAAGATCTTGGATATTGGAGACAAGAAGGTTATTGGGCTCAACAGAAAAGAGAGTTCTTGGTGAAGGACTACATGCTTCAGGATCATGCTCAACATGTGCACGCTCATATCAAAGGTGACAAAAAATCATATGAGGTGTCACCACTATGGAAGATATGACCATATAAAATCTTTTTATTATAGGTTGTATGGATATCCTAAGTCTTATACTCAACCAAGGCCTAAAGGAAAGAAAAGGAAGAACACTCAGTTAATAAGAAGTGGAAACCCAAAGAAATAAACACTTGTCTTATAGCTCATACATCTCTTATAGTTTCCTCAAGAGAAGATTGGTATTTTGACAGTGGGTGTTCCAAATTAAGGAATGGTGAAAAGAAATATCTTGAAGAGTTGAAACCCTAATCAATATGTTATGTTACTTTTGGTGATGGAGCAAAAGGAAGAATCAAGGGCATAAACATAATGATCAGTCCATGTCTACCTTGTATTAAGAATGTGTTGCTGGTAGAAGGTATGACTGCAAAGTTGATCAACATTAGCCAACTATGTGATCAAGGACTTAATGTGAAATTCAACAAGTCTGAATGTATTTTCTCTGGAAAAGAGCAAGAAGTGCTAAAATAATGTTCCAGGTCCAAGGACAATTTCTATATATGGATACCACAACCCTCATCATGATTGATGTTAAAGGTTTGTGAAACTAAGTTATGGCACCATAAACTTGGACATCTAAACTTCAAAGGCATGAAGAAGATAATATCTGAAGAAGCCATCAGGGGTTTACATAAGCTGAAAATTGAAGAAGGAAAAATCTGTGCTGGTTGTTAAATAGGTAAACAGACCAAGATGTCCCACAAGAATATCCAACATCTAGCCACCTCAAAGATACTTGAATTACTTCACATGGACCTCATGGGACCTATTCAAGTATAAAGTCTTGGTGGAAACATATATCTTTTTGTTGTGTGGATGATTTTTCAATATATACATGGGTTAATTTTATTAGAGAAAAATCTGATACTTTTGACGTGTTAAAAGATTTATACCTTTGTATCCAGAAGGAGAAAGAAAGTGAAATTGTCAAGATAATAAGTTACCATGACAAGGAGTTTGAGAACTCCAAGTTTTCTGATTTTTGTTATGCTGAAGGGATCAGTCATGAATTCTCAACACTTATCGCACCTCATTAAAATGGAGTGGTAAAATGAAAGAATAGAACTCTACAAGAAGCTTCTAGAGTTATGTTGCATGCCAAGGATTCTCCTTATCATTTTTGGGTCGAAGCTATGAACATTTCTTGTTACATCCATAATAGAGTAACTATCAAATATGGCACAAAAACTTCTCTATATGAGCTTTGGAAAGGAAGAAAACCAAATGTCAAATACTTTCATGTCTTTGGTAGTAAGTTCTACATTTGGAAGATTGTGAGAAAAGGAAAATATGGATCCAAAAAGTGAAGAAGGGATATACCTTGGATACTATGGGCCTATTTGTTTTAGCTTTAAAAAATGGATTTTTTCTTTGTATTTTCAAAAAAAGATTTTATTAAACCGTTTTTTCAAATATTACAAGTTTTTTTATATTCGATATTTCTAAATTGAAAGACTAATTTTGACATTCTCTAACATAAACATACATTATTGAAGATCAAAATATAGTCAAAGTCACAATTTTTTTAAAAAGTTGTATCTCAAAAATGATTTTTATGAAAAATCACTTGAAATAACTTCAAAATTAAGTGATTTTTTAAAATTTTGATACTAAAAATAGGTTTCAATAAAATGATGAAATATCTAAAATAATATTTTTTTAATATCTATTCAAACCAAGTTTTAATTTGAAGCTTTTATGAAAAAATTTCTTTGTAAATTTTTTTTTACATAAAATTATGTTACATTATAAAAATCTTTGTTAAAAAATTCCAAAACAAATGGGCCCTATGTCATTAGCAGAGCCTATAGAGTGTTCAACACTCGCACCAAGACTATGATGAAATCCATTAATGTTATTATTGATGATAATCCTAAAGAAAAAGGAGTTGTTGAAGATGAAGATGATATTTTCCCCCAACAGACAGATGTCCCAACAAATGTCCTAGGCAATGGGTCTGACATTGAGACTGAAAGTGAAAATTATGAAGAAACTATTATCATCAGAGGACCTTCCATCAAAATTCAGAAGGATCATCCTATTGATAATGTCATAAGAAATATGAATAAAGGAGTCATCACCAGATTCAGAAATATGATTACCAACTCTTGCTTCATCTCCAAGATTGAACCTAAGAATGTCAAAGAAACTCTAAATGATGAGTTATGGATAAATTCCATGAAAGATGAGCTATCTTAATTCAGAAGTAATGTTGTGTTTGAGTTAGTCCCTAGACCTGATGGAATTGGTACCAAGTGGACGAAATTGGTACCAACTGATGAAATGATGAGTTCTGGATAAATTCCATGCAAGAGGATGTGAATGTTATTTGTACCAAGTGGATTCTTAAGAAAAAGTCGGATGAAATTGGTAATGTGCAAGAAACAAGGCTAGGTTAGTGGCTCAAGGGTACACTCAAATAGAATGCGTGGAGTTTTATGACACTTTTTCTCCAGTTGCTAGACTTGAGTCCATTATATTACTGCTAGGAATTTCATGCATGATGAAATTCAGATTGTATCAAATGGATGTCAAAAGTGCTTTTCTGAATTGTTATCTCAATGAAGAAGTATATGTAGAGAAACCAAAGGGGTTCATTGATCCCAATTTTCCAGACCATGTGTACAAGTTAAAGACAACTCTTTATGGGTTAAAGCAAGCTCCAAGATCTTGGTATGAAAGATTAATTGAATTTATGTTCCACAATGGCTACAAAAGAGGAGGAATAGATAAAACTCTATTTGTGAAGATAGATGAAGGAAAGCTCACATTAGCATAAATTTATGTTAGTGACATTGTGCTTGGAGGGTTATCAGACTCGATGGTGGAACATTTTGTCCAACAAATGAAATCTGAGTTTGAGATGAGACTTGTAAGTGAACTCACTTACTTTTTCGGTATTCAAGTTAAGCAAATGGAAGACAAAAATTTTGTATCTCAAAGCAAGTATGCTAAGATTATAGTAAAAAAAATTGGCGTTGACAATGATATCTTCAAAAGAACTCATGTTGCTACTAATGTGAAAGTGACCAAAGATGAAAATATAGTTAATGTAGATCAAAGCCTATACATAAGCATGATTGAAAGTCTGCTTTACCTCACATCAAACAGACCTGGCATCACATATTTTTTTGGTGTGTGTGTGTGTGTGTCAGATATCAAGAAAAAACCAAGGGCAGACATCTTGCTCAAGTAAAGAGAATCTTGAGGTATGTCAATTAGACATGTGACTATAATATTATCTACTCACATGAAACTAATCCTATTCTGGTAGGACATTGTGATGCTGACTGGATTGGAAGTATTGATGATAGAAAAAGGCACATCTGATGGATGCTTTTTCCTTGGCAACAACTTAATATCTTGGTTCAGCAAGAAGCAAAATTGTGTCTCTTTATCTACTGCTGAAGCTAAATATATTGATGCATAGAAAAGTTGTACTCAATTGCTCTAGATGAAACAAATGTTGAAGGAGTATAATATGGGACAAGATATCATGAATATATTCTATGACAACTTGAGTTCTATCAATATTTCTAAGAATCATGTTCAATATAGTAGAACCAATCATATTGATATTCATCATCACTTCATAAGGGAGCTTGTTGAAGACAAACTTGTAGCTCTTGAACATGTGGCAACTGAAAAACAGTTGGCTGACATTTTTACTAAGGCATTAGATGCAATCCACTTTGAAAAGTTAAGGGGTGTACTTGGTGTTTGCATTTGTGATAATAAATAGCAGTCAAAGATAGGGAGGCGTGCAAAGGAGTTTCTCTCTCTTTTGGTTTGTGTTGCATGTGAAACAAATCAAATTTGTTTTGTTTCAAAACCTTCTTAATTTTGGACCTTCGAATACAAACAAGAACAACCTCCTATTACATTTATCTTGCTCTCAGATAACTGGTTCTTATCTTCATCCTCAAGTGCTTATTATTTTCAAAATTAGTCACAATTCTGAAAACCTAAAGATGAGTTCCTCCAACAAAGGAATTAGTATCACCAAGGCTGAGGAAAACAAGAATAAGGGAGATAGTTCTAGTTATTTTGAAAATGTTGTGAAGAAAAATAATGGACCATTAGGTGAAACATTTGTAACTGGGAAGAAATATTTGACCAAGATGAAGTCCTTGACAAAGAGACCTGTTCAAGCTCATGAATTTGACTTAGGGGATGATGAATACTGGGTTACCTACATGAATTCAAGAGGATGAATGGATGACCAAATCTAAAGGATGTTGATTTCAAGCGTTATTTTGCATGTTTTCCCCCTGTATTTGGGCATGTGTGTTTCCTTGTCATGATATTGTAATGGCTTGATAAGCCTTTAGAAACCCGTTACCAATAAGCGACCCGATGCTTTAGCATTTATTTCAACATATGTACTATTGGTTGTTTTTTGCTAGCACTGGTCTATTGTGTGTATGTGATAACATACTAACCACTAGGCTGACCGACCAAACTTTTTGAGGAAGACCTTGGCCAAATTATGGGGAAAAAAAGGGAGTAATGGTGTGTGTAGTGGGGGTAGTGTGACTACTGACTCGACTACTAATTTTTGTCTTTTGTGAAGACATATCATGTGTTATGCTTAATATTGACTATTGTATGGTACTAACTGATTTTATGTGTGCACACTTCCTAAAACATCTGGCCTAGCATATGGTTGTTGTGTGCTAATTTTTTGTTTTAGTAGTAGCCTCTGACTTTTGACTACTGACTACTAACTTTGTGTTCATTCATGATTAACTAATCTTGTTTATGTTGTTGGATACAATGATATGCATTGCTTCTAGCTTCAATATGGTATCTACTGATGCTGCTGATTTGTTGTGTGTGATGTGATGGTACTCATCTTGTTTGTTCTTGAAGAATGTTGTTTTGCCAAAATTTTCCAAATGGGGTGATTCTTGTTCCTTTTGGATTGACTACATTATGAAAATCAACAATGGAGGTTTCAAGATATTTTGGAGCAGAAGGACACCCGTGGGAACCGATGTCCCAACATGTATGCAACAATCTATCCATTGTCTACAGAACAAGGATGTTGATATGTGTGCGCTTTTTCAGTTATATGGAATATGTTTTGCTGATGTGTGCAACAAATATTGTTGCTATCTTTTAGCAATATGATTTATTTGATAAATTAATTAGATTAAATTAAATCAATATGATTTAAATTTAAATTCAAATCAAATCAAATCAAATCTCATTTTGTGGAGCTGATTTGGAGCAACAAATCTAAACAAAATCTCCACTATTTCTAGACGAAATCAGATCATTATCCAAAGGAGAAAATCTTATAATGGATTTCTATAAATAGAGACTCTGTCATGCCTTGAAGATTAATGAGCAAAAGATAAAGTTTATAGTCTTAGGCTGAGTCTGTTCCTTGCATTCCATACTAATTCCCTCATAAGGATTAATCATGAATCTACTATTGTACACTACTTTTTATTTCAATAACTTTGCATAGTTATTGGTTTATCTTAGTTAAATTCTATATTAAACAATCAATAAAATTGTTATTGAGGTTTATCACGAGGGATTAGTGGTTGAAGAAAGTGAGTGGGTTCTCATATTTAGGGGGAGACCTAAATAGGAAGTCACTAGGATTAGGGAGAGACATACAACTTCATAGGGTTTTATGGTTATTTTTAGTGATTTTCATTTCTTGGATAGAGTGCCCCTAAGACGTAGGTGTGGTTTCACTGAACTGGGTTACCAATCTCTTGTGTTAGTTATCAACTTCTGCATTGTTTATTATTGTTGTATCATTGTTGTCAACCTGTTCTTAAACTGTTTTTTAAAGTTGGACAAGTAGTCTCAACATCTGGTCCAACATCTATCCCTTGAGGAAAAAAATTACAAATAGTTCTTATCTCAAACTATTTACATCAAGAAAGTGTGGAGTGGTTTAGAATGTAAGATGCTAAAACTCTTAACACTCTTTAAGGTCATCTCAGAAAACTCTAGGTTAAGAAATATCCTCAAAACTAAAAAGAGAAAAGGATAATAGAGAGTACTCCCTATAAAAAAAGAGGTTGAAAGGATTATATATGGTATGGTTAGTAGTAGAGTAAACTTATCATATGCAATTAACTTAGTAAGTTGATTTATGTCAAATCCTAGTCAGGTTCATCGAGAAGCTTTGAAGTGAGTGTTGAGGTATTTTAATTGATCTTTAATAGGTGGTTTAAAGTAAACAAAATCAATTGAAGAGGAATAAAATTTGCAGAATTTTATAGATTCAGACTATGCAGGTAATGTGGACACTAAAAAACCCTACAAAGTTTTGTGTTTATGTTTTTTGGGACAATTATAACTTGGAAGGAAAATCAATAGTCAGTGGCAGCGTTATCTACAACTCAAGTGGAATATATTTCCCTTGTCGAAGGGATCAAGGAAGCCATATGGATGAGAGGCATAATTGAGGAGTTAGGGATCACTCAAGAATATGTAAAGATAAATTGTGATAATCAAAATGTCATTTAATTGGTCAATCATCAAGTTTATCGTAAGAGGACAAAATACATGGACATTTGTTTTCACTTTATAAGGGACATTATCGAGTCAAAGAATATTTTGGTTCAAAAGGTGGCTTCAGAAGAGAATTTAGCAATTATGTTCCACAAATCAATGTCAAGATCAACGTTCAAGTATATCTTAGAATTGATCCAATTTGATGAAGTGTGTTTCAAGTTTTGGAGAGAGAAAAAAGGTGGTTGATAGTTAAATTGACATCACCATCTGTTTTAAGTCAAGGTAGAGAATTTTTGTAATATGTCTTTAAACCTCAAGTGAGAAAAAAAGAGAAAAAAAATATGTTTTAGTATTGTCGATTTTATGGTGAGCGGAGTGTCGGAGGCAAGCCGAGTGACGATGGCCGTGGAGGTGCCCCGATAAAATGGTGGCGCAACGGAAATTATAAATATGCTTCAGGGTTTCTGTAGTTATAAATATGATTCTCTTTCACTTGTTGTTAGTACGAGTTGCATAATGTGTAGAAATCCTAGTGAGAAGTAAGGGTGAAAATTTCAAGGATTTTATTCTTGGAGTTTGGTACCATTTGGAACTATAAAGGGATTTAGAAAACACTTTAAACACTTTGGATTTGTGTGATTTATATACTGAGAGTTGAATAGATTGTAAAAAACCCGAGTAGAAAATAGAGTTTATTTTCAAGAATTTTGAAATCTATTTTTTTTGTAATTTATTTTATAATTTATTGTAACAATTTTAAAATATAGTGAATCAGATGACTTTTCCCTCCCCTTTATTAAATCAATTTGATCGAATTAGATAACCAAATACCTTCCCCTTTTATAATTTTATTAGATTGAAGGAACTTGGTTGATCGTCATTGCTTTTGATTTAATTGAACTTTTTTATTTCCCAACAAAACTTATAAGGAGATAATTTACACTGACCATAGGTTTTATAATTGGACCTAGCTAGTTGCTATTGGGATATTCAATTATCTAATAATGATAAAGAGTTTAGTTTACATTCATGTTTTTTCATGTTTTTAATAACACTAGTTTCAGCTAAAATATTATTAGGGTTTTGTTGGATAAATTAGAACTTGAACCAAGAGTTTGGTCATGGTCTTTCAACTAAATTATTATAATCATACATTTATCAGTTGTTAGTTAGAACTCATTTTACCAAGTAGAAACGAAATAGAGAATTCAAACCATTTTAATCATCTTTTATTATAATCAATTTATTTTCAATTGCAAATTCATTTTATATGCAAACTTTGACTTTACAATCCAAATTATCTTATAATTGCTAAATTATTTAATTAATATAGTATATAAAAATAAATTTATTTTACTATTTTCAAATAAATTATAACTGAACAATTCACAAGATTAACTTCGTTCACATTTAATTCTATATTTTATCATCACATTTCACGTTTGCCAACAAGTGAAATGACTTATATTTTCCCCTAATAAAAACACAACACTCCATGAGTACAAGATCTTCTCCTGTAAAAGAAAGTACATATCCTCTCACACCATAACTCTTTTTAACCCTTCTTCTCAAGGCCCTCTCTCTCTATGCTATCTCCCCTCATTCTCTCCATCATCTTTTCGTCCTCTCTCCCTTCTATTTGTCCTCTCCCGTTTGTCTTTTCCTACTGCACAAACAAGGGAATATTATATTTTTCAAATATGATTAGATTATCTTTAATCTCTTTTGCCTGTCTATTGTATTATTAACGAATTAAAAAAATGTGTAAACTTTCTAAATATTTTAAATTTTATTTTAAAATTTTTAAAATATTTATTTTAAAAATGGTTCTATATAATTTTCTATCTATTCTTTTAATTTCAACGACGGATTTTACAACTTAACGATTTAACTTTTACTTATTTAAATTATTTGCACAAGCAAAAAATCTAAGTTTCTTCCAATAACCGATGCATAGAGCTAAAGGTTAAAAGTTTTGAAGATGCCAAAGGCTGATTAGTGATACATTAACCAAGCAGACATCATCACATGCTCATTTCACAATTCCAAGAACTAAAGATTGACATCAAATTCATCATCATCATCATGCAATCCAGGTACATATATAACACTAAATGCAGTTCTTGGAGTATAATAAAGCACCATTACAACATGTTTGATTCAAGGCTAGTGCACCTTCACTACTATGTGCAACGCTAGCATTTTTTCATTAAAAACAGAAGCCACTTTAATTTAATTGGCATAACTATAATTATATCATATATTAAGTGGAGAATATTTAAAAGAATAAAAGTTAGTGACTTTACATCTTTATAATATTTAAATCATGGCCGCGCCGGAAACCTAAGCAACCTATAATTGAACCTTACACTTGTTTATCATTTGATCCACATGAACATAAATAATATAATCATCTCATGCATCTCATTAACCCCACAACCAACTGGAAGAATGAGGTCATGAGTAGGAAGACAAATGTGATTCCGAAGTAGTAAAAAAATTACTTATATTAATTATTATATCCACACATTAAATTATGAACTATCAACTAGTAGCATAGCATAAGTGATTTTAACTATTGAGGCTTATGTATTTTACTATATATAGGTGTTTCCATATGTGGAGGCAATATGGCCAACCCAAAATTTTTGAACATGGAGGTAATACTTATTATGTAACTCATGCAATAACTAAAAAAGCAGTATAAAACCAATGAACTTTTTTGCGAGATGAAGGGATTTGATTAAACGTGAGGTGCTTGAATTCATGAATGAACTCTATAAATAATTCTAAACTACCTATCAGCTTCCTTTGTGACCTTAATTTCCAAGAGGAACAAACACCAATTCCTTAGAGATTATAGACCGATATTACTTATTGGTAGTCTGTACAAAATATTATAAAAAGTATTGGCATATAGAATTAGGAAGGTGCTGCCAAATGTGATCTTTGAGCGTCAAACAACATTTGTTTCTAACAGACAAATTTTGGATGGAGTATTGGTCTTGAAAGAATTGATTGACTAAGCTAAGAGAGAGAAAGACAAGTGTTTGATATTGAAAGATCTTTGAAAAGGCCCACGAACATTAAGTTGGACTTTCTTGAAATATATGAAGCAAAGAATGAGTTTCACATGAACATACACGACTACAAATATTACATTTTATGATAATACTTTTATCTTACGTAGAAAAACAAAAAGTATAATACTTTAGCGCATTATGTTTTTTTCTTTTTAAAATGAACAAACTATTCCCTCGATTTAAATCGAGGGGTAAATTAATTCAGATTATCCCAGCAATTTCAGTTTATGCTTTAAAAAAGTTTACCCATCAATTTTTCTAGAAAATCGATGGATAAATTAATTCAAGGTACATGTTTTGAATTTCAGCAACTTCAGTTTATGTTTTTAATCAAAAAATAATTCACTTTTCACCTCGATTTCGTTTAACTTTGTTTCTAACTTGTTAAATGAACAAGTATGAAATAAATTTGAAAAAAAAAACTAGAAGCATCGTAGAGATTTTAACAGTTAAAGAACGTGAGATGAATGATAAGTTATAAGATACCCAAAAAAATATTAATTAGTGTAATTTGTTCTTCAAATATAATTATTCATATAATTATTTGTAAACCAATTTAAAAAGTTATATGTTCATCTAGGGCTAAATGATACAAGCAATCTACATTAGATATAATAAAATCAAGTCAGTTTTACGCGTTAATTATATTTCAAAACTGGGGGATAGGTTTTTTCGCCATTTAAAAATGTCTTATAGGATCTCACTGGGGATCAAACTCATGACCATTGTCACTTTACCCCTCGGTTATTCAGAAACCGATGGATAAAATGAGAATTTTTCATGTCGCCCTTCATTACCTCGCTTGAGTAACTGAGGTACAATCCACTCCACGTTCGAGTTAAGATGTGATTTTTGCTGTAGTGATGAGTTAATTGGATTAAAGGATGCATATTCACATGATCTAAGTTACGTTACTGAAGTTGCTACGCCTTCTAGGATTTTTTGTTATGGTTTATGTTTTGTTACTTGTCAATTTAGTCTTTTGGTTTGTTTGTTGTAATTGAGTTTTCTCGCATAGTTGTGCATTCTAGAATTGAGTATTAAATCGTTTTTACGCATGTATAAGTCAAACTATTTGTTTAAAGTTGACACAATATGGTTATGGTCAATTAATCAAAGGTTTGGATCAAGAAACACATGAAAGCATGACTCGCATCGTACCAAGTCTTGATTTAAATAAGCACTTCATTTTCTTAAAATTTGAACTTTTTGAAGTGTGATTCAAATCAGAGAATTAGCCGACTCGGATAAAAAATAAAATGTAAAAATCAGAAATTGATTATATATTTCTGATTTGAATCATGGAAAAGTCCAAATAAAAAGTTGAATATGAAAAAAACGGACTTTGACTATTTATTTATGATACGAATCATAGAAAAATACGACTCGAATCATGGAGGTCTTGATTCGAATCAAAATATGGCACGAGTCAGATAAAAAAATGCATGCAGATTTTGGATTTTGGTTATGTATTTCTATTTCGAGCCAAGAATTTGTCTGAGACAAATCAATGTCTCGAATAATGAAATAATCATATTCGAATCATAAATACAATTTTCTAAGTTTTGAATTCTTGATTCAAAGTATTCACTCATTCGACTCTATCCATATCATTTTCCCTTAACTCAAATCGAATATGTATTTTCTTTCATTTTTGTGCATTATCTCCAGCACATATATAAATGATTCTCTCTCTCTCTCTCTCTCTCTCTCTCTCTCTCTCTCTCTCTCTCTCTCTCTCTCTCTCTCTCTCTCTCTATATATATATATATATATATATATATATATATATATATATATATATATATATATATATATATATATATATATATATATATATATATATATATATATATATATATATATATATATATATATATATATATATATATATATATATATATATATATATATATATATATATCACAACATGCATATAATTTTGAGAATCATAGCATACACAACATACTTTTCTCTCAAACTTTCAAAAATCATTTGAGTTTTTGTTTTAAGATTGCATATGAGATTTCACTTCTTCTTCAACATCTACCTTCTCAACCATGGATGTGTAATGTGTAATGTGTATAAGGAGATTCATTTAGGTTTAACATTTTGGTAAGTTTTAAAGATCGCAAGTTGTCATTTCTTTGATGGTTGTTGTTGGGATTGACAATCCAACAATGAAAAAGAAAGAGTTTCTTTTCTCCATGATTTCTTTGGTAGAACTGTATGAAAATTTCTATAGACATAGATGGAGTTTCTATTGCCTTCAGGCATATCAAGGCTCAGACATAGAGTCGGTTGGACTTATGAGAAGTTGTTGCGGAATAACGCTTAGAGCATAGTTCTTGAAGTCGAGATTGAGTGGAGATCTTGCAGAGATTAGTTTCATACTTGTATACATTCGAAGATGAGATTCAGATTAATGATTGCTTAATTTTTAATATTATCTTGAATCTTATGATTGTATTGAAAGACTCCGTAAAAAGCTTTCAAATCATAGTGGAAGACTAGAAATTTACAATGGAAAACTATTAGATAATGGATCAGGAAGAAAGTGAGGATGAGCATGTTAAACCACTACAAGATCATTTTCTTAGAAATGACATGTTGTTAGATTTTACTGTCTTCATAGTGATTTCCCTTATAAAATTAATTATATGTTAGATCATGATTCTGAAAGATCTTACTTATGATTAAAATTGGAAACTATAATAATAGATTTATTAATAAATATAATAACTTTGATTTATACATATCATCTAAAACAAATTTAGATTAATTGAGGCATTGTTTGCTTTGACTTCTTCATCTTTCGTTCATTTTGTTTATGACTATAAGTGCATACCATATAATCAGTAAAATTGCATATATTGTATAAAATTATACTTCGACGAGTGATTTCATAAGACTCTGGTTTTGAAAATCCAGCATTTTTATTTTATTTTAAAATAAGTCTTTTTTTAATGGTCTTTTCAACTTCTCCTTTCTAGACTAATTGAGTCCATATTCTCCCCCAACAAATACTAAATAAAAGAAGTTTCACAATATGGTGGAATAGGCATTTCACATCGTATGGCCTTCCAAGGTAAGGTACTTTGTTATGGTAAGTATGTCATTTTTCACATCGGGCGACTGGCCGAGTTGAAAAACTAATTTTCACTTTGGGCCTGCATTATAACCAAAGGGGAACAAAATTTATATCCTACCTTTTCACCTCGGTCAATTGTATGGCTGGTATGAAATCTCATTTTTTCAACCCCAGTTCTATAGTGTAACGGAAGGGAAAAGTAATGCATATCCTAGATTTTCATCTCGGGTCACTTATCTAAGCGGTATTTTTTGGAAGAAGATAAAGTTTTTAGAGGGTTTTCTTGAAGTTTTGTTTTGTTTAGTCCCGAGTGAATTTTGTTTATGTTTTGTTTTGAGTGGATGAATGGAATAGAGTTTTCTGGAATAACTTATGCAAATTATATTTCCTATTGGTCCAATCGTCTAATTAAAGAGATATGTATATATTTTCCTATTGGTCCAATTCCCCAATTGAGGGATGTCCTAAAATGTAATCCACCTGGTAGCAAGTTTTCACATCAATACATTTGATCAATGTGAAAACAAAATATGGTGGAATTTTGAAATTTTAAATAATGGGCTTTAGTTATTCCTTCGGTTGGAATTTTAACCGATAGTAAAACTCATAGTTATTCCCTTGGTTGACTGTAGACCAATAGGAAAATATTTTGGCTTTTTGCATATTCCAACTTCATCACCATTTGTGTTGATTCTTGAGAAAATTTGTGGTGCTTGAAGGCTACTTTGAGAGGTTTTGAGTTGACCTTCATCCTTAAAATAAATCTTAGCAAGAGTAATCTTAATGCCATTAATGTTTTAGCATATTTCTTAAACACTACTTTTATCTTCCTAGCATGTGGAGCAGGTCGCATTTGTAACACCTCGGGTTTTTGTTTATTTTATTTTAATTGAGTTTAAATATTTTATATTATTTTATTTGAATGTTCTATTTAATTTATTGGTATTATTGAGGATGGATATAATTTTATTAGAATTATCATTAATAAAATTATTTAAATAATAGAAATATTGAGAAATTGAGCTTTGATGAGGAAATTAGACTTTTATTTAAAATTAAAGAAATGCGTGGAATTAGTTAGAATTGAGAGTTAGTGAGTTAATAAATATATTAGGGTTTTATTTAAATAGATAGGGGAATTAAAGTTAAAGTTGTTTTGGGAGAATAAGTTGTCAATAGAGTCAGAGAGAGCCCTAGCAGAGGAAAAAGTATGATAAGAGAGAGATCACATTGTTGTAACTTCAAGTTTGTTGCAAATTTGAGGTAAGAGGAAGGAATTGTTTATGATATGGGTGTTTAAGTATGAAGGATAAAAATGATTCCTTATCCTCTTTTCTTGTTCCTTTCCTTTTCCTTCATTGATGAGGGTTTTGAATCATGAGATTCTTGTGTAAACCTCTTGGGATTTTATTTATGTGATTCTGTTTTATGATCTGAAATTGCTGCAAATTCTATGATTATGTGTGTTAAATTTGATTTGTGATGCTCTTAAGTTTATGTTATGACTTGATGAAATATAAGGATGATTTCATGTTTGAATTATGATGTATATGCCTAAAATGTGATGTTTGGTGTGATTAAATATTGTATTATTCATGATTGATGAATTGATGTGCGTGTGAGGTCTTTTGGGTTTGAAATCGGAGGCCTAGAAGTGCCACCATGGCAAAAAAGTTGATTTTTGCTTTTCTGCATAGCAGTGACGGGCCAACCGCCACCGCTACGGGAAGGAAACGCCAATACGTCAGCGATAACGGGCGTTCGACGTGTGACAGTTCAACCATTAAAGCTCCATGATGAGTGTAGTGTCCCCATATTGTCAGCAATGACAGTCAAGTGAGAGAGGAGGGTGACAGGTGAATGACTGTCATCCTTGTGACGTGTTGATTGTCAGCCCTTAAGTTGACCGATTTTAGGTCATTGCAATCGATTTTTAGAGTGGATTCTTTTGTCAATGTTTATTTGATGTTGTTTTGATTATATTGATGAGTATTGTTGAGAAATTATATGATTTAATTATTATGTTGAGTTATGATGAAAAATGTTGAGTTATGTTGAGATGTTTTGTTCAGAGAGGAACAATTGTTATGACCTTGTATTGGAAATAGTCATGTTGAGTTTAGGTTCATAGAGGAACCAATGAAGAGTATTGTAGTCAAAAGTTAAGACGAGTATGATATTTGTTTGTTGCATTCATGCATCATGTATATCAAAGATAGGTAGGACTTCGGTCTTGTGACGAGTCTCTGGTTCAGAGAGGAACCGATGACGAGTTAAATGGTTCGAAGAGGAACCAGTCACAGGTCAAATGGTTCAGAGAGGAACCAATGACGAGTGGATTAATCAGTAATATACCTATGATATCCTAAACCTTGGTATCACATGCATTGAAGTATAGGAGATGAATACATTTCATGCATAACCGCATTTGTGATTGATTATTGTTGTGGATGATTTATGTGGTTGATGATAGATATTAATTGTACTATCCTTTCTTTTTTTCTATGCACCATTAACATATGTGAATTTATTCTCACCCCCTATTTATTTGTCTGTGTTGTTCTTTACCCGTGTGGTGCAAATACTCAGGTAGATGAGCCTTAGTTGTTGTTGTGTTTTGGAGGATGGCATATTGGCCTTCTTCAACAACTTGTCAGTTATAATCCGAATTGTGTGCCACGACCCTTAAGTAACGGAGAACGATGAGAGGGATTATTCCTATCTTTGTCTAGAGTACCTTTGGGTACATAGCATTGGCCCTAGTTACTCAAAGCATTTGCCTTCGTTCCTAAACTTAAGTGCAATTCAAGTCCAGTAACTGATAAGTCTCCTTCCACATAAATGTTGCAGGTAGGTTGGGTATCAAGGAATTGACTATTGTTGGATCCTTTGGCACATATTCTTTTTCTTTTCTTTTCTGTTGATACTCAAACCATTTTTGTAAATAAATTCAAAACATTTAAAAATACGATTTGAATTGTGTGCCACGAGCCTTAAGTTACGAAGAATGATGAGAGGGATTATTCATATCCTTCTCTAGATTGCCTTTGAGTATGGGGCATAGGCCCTAGCTATTCAAAGTATTCGTCTTTGTTCGTAGACTTTAGTGCAATTCAAATCAAGACATTCATTTTTCAAATCTAAAAACAATCACAACCCATCAAATCCAATTTTCCACCTTAGGGCATTCAAACATTTTCACAAAGGACATGTTATTTCCATTCTACCATGAACGATGCTTAAGCCTATCATGCACGGCCATACAAGTAATGTTTAATTGCTAGAGTAAGATCCAAGCACATCCATTCTACCGCAAACAAACAAACTCTTAAGTCTCCCATGCGTGAGCATACAAGCAACGTTTAACTGCTAGATTGTGAATGTTAACAATGTTCACTAAAAACAACCAACAAATTTCTATTTTCTACCACGAACTACGAAGTTCTGATTTCCTTATTGCACTATCAGGATACATAGGCACAAGGGTTCGAATCCTTGGCGAGCACACTAATTATTAAACCTTTTTCCCCTTTTGTAAGTAACCTTTAGATAACTCTCATTCGAGAAAAGAACAATCATAATTGTTCCCGTTGAGTACAACGAATGTGAGGGATGCTAATACCTTCCCCTTACATAACTGACTTCCTTACCTTTTTTCTCTTTCCCTTGGTTTTTATCAATATTTCCCCTTTCCTTCGGGAATAAATAAAGTTCGGAGGAGACTCTATTGTATCTTCGAGTGTGTGATGCGCTCAAGTATTTTTCACGGCGCGACAAGGTCCTCCCCACACCATCTTCACTAAAGAAATCTATTTACCCTTCTGATGTTTCACTTCTCGATTCTCGATCCATAAGAGTGATGCCTTAATAGCCAAGTTCTCCTTCACTTGCATATCATTAGATTGGATCACATGAGACAAATCCAGAATATATTTCCAAAGTTAAGACACATCAAAAACATCGTGAAGATTCGAAAGCAACTTTATAATCCATTTCTCCCACTCTATGAAGGATTTGATAAGGACAAATAAAATGAGGCATGAGCTTTTGAGACTTCAGTGCATGAACAATGTCAGTCACTGGAGTGACTCTCAAGAACTCATTATCCACTTCTTGGAACACAAGTGTCTTCCTTCGCTTTTCATGATAACTCTTTTGTCTGCTCTAAAATGCGTTCATCTTCTCCTGAATCTTCTTAATCTTCTCAGTAGTCTGCTGAATAATCTCAGGTCCAAGCACAACACTCTCCCCTTATTCATACCAACACAAAGGTGGCATACACATTATACCATGCAGAGCTTCAAAAGGTGTCATTCTAATACTAGAATGGAAACTGTTGTTATAGGTAAACTCAATCAAAGGTAAGTAAGTATCCCAACTACCTCCTTTCTCCAAGACACAAGCCCTCAACAAACTTCCAAAGATTGGATAGTCCTTTATGTCTAACTTTTTGTCTGTGAATAGTAAGCAGAACTCAACCTCAACTTGGTTCTCTAGGCTTCCTGCAAACTCTCCCAAAATCTTGATGCAAACCTCAGATCTCTATCTGAAGCAATACTCAAAGTAATACCAAGTAGCTTCACAATCACACTAATATAGATCTCTAATAACTTCTGCAATGGGTAACTGATCTTTATTGGAATAAAATGCGATGACTTAGTCAATTTATCCACGATAACCTGAAACGAATCACTTCCTCTCATGGTCTTCATCAAACTCACCACAAAATCCATAGAGAGGATATCCCACTCCCACTCCCACTCAGGTATACTCATAGGTTGCATCAATCCTGACGACTTTTGATGCTCGGTTTTCGACTTCTGATAAGGTAAATAAGAATACACCAACTAAACTACATCCTTCTTCATATTTGGCCACCAAAACGTATTCTTAAGATCTTGGTACCTTTAGTAGCTCTAGGATGAATACTTAAACTGAAGGTGGGAAAAACACAAGAAATGGAGGGGGGGGGTGTTGAATTGGGTTTTAAAATAATTTTTTTTACCAACTCAAAAACACCACAGAATACTAAGAATAAAGAGATAAAAACATAAGTATTTTTATCCTGGTTCGCTTGAAACTCAAAGCTACTCCAATCCACTCGCCAAGGTGATTTCGGTTGGTGTAAGCCCTAGAGGTCAATACTTTTGGTACTTGTATCGAATTATTTATTAATAATAAAAGGTTTTTTTCTTTATTATGTTTGTTTAATAAAGTCCCTAGAATAGTTAATTCGTTTAATGTATCAAGTGTGACTTAATCATGAGATCCCATTAAACATAAGGACACTATTCTTAAAGTATCAATAGTAGAGCTTTGTTGTGAAGTGGGATAACATTAAAGCATTAAGACTACTATGTATATAGACTGATGATCACATCTCATGGATCATGGATAAGGAGTTATCAAGTCTTAAACATAGGTATGAATATTAGGAGTAATGTGTATACTGGATTTACCCGCTATGAGAATACTATATAGAATGTTATGCAAAGTGTCATAAGTTATTCTCATGGTGATAGTGGTGTATACCACCCTTCGACCTGAAACCACTATGGGCCCTAGATGTAGATTCGAGTGCTTTATTGCTGATCAAACGTTGCCTGTAACTGGATGACCATAAAGAAAGTTGATGGGTACTCCACAAAGCATGTTGAGGGATATAAGTGACCTAGATGGAATTTGCCCATCCTGCGTAACAGGATAAATGTCTAAGGGTCCAATGTGCAGAAGCATTTGGCTAGATGAAAATTTCATTTCTCCCTCTCTCTCTCTCTCTCACTCACTCACTCAAAGCCTTCATTAATAATAGCTAGCATTGAGATTGAAGGAATCCGTTTGTGTGGACTGAGTAGAGGTGTTGTAACCATTCAACGTTCGTGATCACTCCTTAGATTTGCATCAAAGGTTTCCATCGCCACAAGAGGTAACGATTTCTATCACTGATCATGCCCATTCGTAAGGATCACTAAAGGAGAAAATTTTAATTTCCGCTGTGTTTTGGATCGCTATTCTCTTGAAACACCACACAATACTAAGAACAAAGAGATAAAAATACAAGTATTTTTATCTTGGTTCACTTGAAACTCAAAGCTACTCCAGTCCATCCGCCAAGGTGATTTCTCCTTATACACAGGGACTTAATCCACTATAATCAACTGATTACAAAAGTCACAAAGAATAACCTTCTTTATCTTCTCAATTAAGGAAAAATCACAAAGAATAACTTTCTTTGTCTTATCAAGGATCTGACTAAAACCTAGTCTCCTCAAGGAAATATAAACAAACAGTTTCAATAAGATTTTGTGTGTTACAAGTTGCTTCTACACAAGCAAATTTTTCACAAATGAAATACAAAACACTTAAAGAAAGTCGTGTACAAAATTGATAGCTTTTCACATAGAAACAGACTTGTCAAATATTGTAGTGTGTCTCAGTTGGCATTTTCTTCAAGTCTCCAAGTCCCACTTATATAGCATAAGAAAAGAGACCGTTAGAGGGAAAATGGGGATACCAGTAGAGAGGTTGTTCACTGTTGGATTGATGACAGGAGTGATACATTGTACAATCCTTCGCCCATAATTTCAGTGACAGGAGTGATGTATAATATTGTTCTTCGTAGATTAATTAAGGAGTGGAAGGAATATTTGATTTATACCATGTACTATTTGATCACATATCCACTTTATCTTATCTTCAAATTCATTGGCTTCTAAGAAATTATTGATGAAGCATGAAAATAAGAAACATACAACTGGATTCAGAAACTTCAGAATCTTCAGTCAGAACCTTGACAGCGTCAACAGTCTGGCTTGGGATCTTCAGAATCCTTAGACTCTTCTGTCAGAACCTTGATAACCTTAATATCTGGTTTGAGATCTCCAGAATCTTCATCTAAGTAACAGAATTTCATAAGCTTTCCATTCTTCAGAAGCTTGATGATCAGAGTCACGTTCAGAAGAAGTAGAGAGAACATTATAGTAGAAACATAGCGTCTTTCCAAAACTTCTCCAGAGTGGATCAACACAGAAGCAGGAAGAACATTGCAACATAAACTTTACATCTTTCAGAACTTCTCATGAGTGATTAGTGTAAAAGTGGAATTTGGAACAAATGTTCATAAACTGATGATGTTGCATGTCATATACTTAGAATTAGAACTGGTTGTTAAAGCTCTACAATAACAAACCATTACGCTACCAAAATTGTTCTCACAGAAATACAATATTGTTATCATCAAAACTCAAGGTATAGATGTTGAACCAAATATTGTCCTAACAATCTCCCCTTTTTTGATGATGACAAAAACATGTATTTTGATGGACAATTTTGTACAAGGAAATCACATAAAGATACATCTTACATAAGCACAAAGCTCCCCCTGAGATGTATATTCCTAAAAAAATAAAATCATAATGAAATATAACTTTCCTGATTAACCTTTTTGAAGTACCAGAATGATCTTCCATCGGAATCTGGTTTTTATTCATAAGTTGCTTGAACTTATCTAGAACACTAGTTATCAAAATCAACATTCTGATGAACTTCACTTCAAAAGCTTGGTTGAACTCTTTTGAAGAAGCTTCAGAGCCTGGTTCTCTTTGAAAGAGTTTCAGATCCTGGTTACGAATTCTTCTTAAAAAGCTTCAGAGCCTTCTTATAAACCTTAAGACCAGGTTCCTGGTTATGATTCCTGGTTGATCTTTCTCAAACATCAAAGTTAAAGCTTCAGACTCAGAGAATAGACCATTTCTTCAAAAACTGGTAACTTAAGTTCTGATTTGAAAAACTTCAAGAGCTTCTAATGCTTTTGACTTTTCCCTGAAAGACAATTAACAAACTATTCTTCACAGTAGTTGTTATCTGAAACATTAAAAAATATTGGGTTATGTTTCAAGAATATAGGTATATCAAAATCAATTGCGTTTATCCCCCTAAATACGTCTCTCCCCCTTTGTCATCGATCAAAAAGAAATAGACAAAAGTAATGTAAAGAGACAAACATGATTTCATTGAATTGTGCCTGAAGACAGAAATAGTACAATCATGTTTAAAAAAGAAACACAAAAACACTTAAACAAAATAATAACACAAAAGTGAAAAGACTATTTTATAAAATTTAAGGGTTTTGTGGCGGAGGAGGGGGCGAAAGTCTGGATAGAATCAACTAAAACATCATCTCCTTCCTATCCAAACTTTCTTTGACGAAAGCACGCTCAGCTTGCATATCAATTATGGTCTTCAGAAGTACTTCAGGAATTAACCTAGAAGAGTTCCAGGAGACTGTTGATTTTCAGAGACAACAATATGTTATTCTTCATAAGCATCCGACTGAGCAGCAGCATCTTCCATGACAAATTCTGGATAAGCAAAATCTTCCTTAGCTTCCTTAGCAACATCCTTAACCTCCAGAGCAGAAAGACACAGTGGAGTATGTTGTAACTTCTAGAATTCCATTAGGGGTATAAAGTCGGAATGGAATTTTCTTTCAGAAACTTTATATCCAAAGTTCTTCAGCTTGGAGATATTGGAGTTTATCCATCTTCTATAAGCTTCCCAAGCATCGCCATTCTATGCTAGATTAGATGATAAACAAATAGTCATCATAGCATCGTGAAGACAACTCCTTCAGTCTGATTTGAGTTTCTTCAGAATCTTACCAACATTTGTTTTTTTTTGTTTGGGTTGACTAGGATTTATGACAGAAATGTCAGTTATGCTTAGATGAAGATTTGGACTATAAATAGTTGGAAGAAGGGAGAGAGTGGCCTCGTATCTTTCAGAATCACATACTTCAGGTTCAGGTTCAAAATTAAACATGCCTTTAGGAGTACCTTTTAGATTATATTTGGATTTTCGGTGTGGGGAGAAAAAATAGGTGGATTATAAATGGATGGAGGTAGAGTTGATGGAGGGCGTCCTAAAACAGTAGTGTATCCTAGTTTGTGTTGATCACATATTGGAGGTTCAGAAATTTCTGTAATTGTTTGTGGAACGATGATATTTATGGATGGTGGTTGTGAGATGGGGATGTTTTGAGATGGAGATGGAGAAGGTTGTATTGGTAAGACACGTTCAAAAATTACAGAATCGGAAGAAAAAAGACTTTTAGCTGTAGGAGAATTACCAGAAGTAGTTTCACTTGGAGCCTTGGTTGATTGTTGGGCATCACCAGAAGTGTCCCTTAGAAGCATCTTCCTTTGGCGCTTACTTAGAGGCACTTTGTCTTCGTCCATAAATTGTGCAACCTTATTCTTCTTCTTTGGTGCAAAAGTCCCTTCCTCAATGTCTTTTCTCTTTCTGCTTATTTTAGAGAGTCGGCCATTGATGAATGTTGAAGATGAAGAAGAATAGTTACATAGAGGGTATTTGAAGGTTTGAAAGAGAGAAAAGTGTGGGAGTAATTGTGAGCGTAGTGTCAAAATGTGAGTGAAGTGGGTTTATATAAAGAAAAAATTAGTAATGATGACAACAAAAGGAATACACCGTCATAGGGGAAAGCGTAAGAGATTTTAACCTAATTTCAAGAATTGTGAAACCCAATGTGTCACACCAACATCACACATGCACAAAAAGTGAGACAGTTGTCACCATTAAGAGTCGCATGATATCACACGAAATGACAATCATTTAATGCAACAACTGTTCAAAATCAAGAAGACAAATCAATAAGCTTGCTTTTGATCAGAACCTTTCTGATTCATGAAACTTCCTCACTTCAGGAAGCTCATGTCTCATAATCAACAAACAAATTCTCAGAACCTAATCAAGAGTTCTGGAAGCTTCACATTCTGAAATTCATCTTTTCATTCTGGACAAGAGTCCATAAATAAGATTTTCAGAATGAAAACAAATCTATCTTCAGCAAGGGGTTTTATAAATATTTCATCCCATTGATGGTCTGTATCAACAGATTTCAAATGAAAAATACCCTTCTGGACATAGTCACATAAAAAGTGGTGTTTAATTTCAATATGTTTATCCCTAGAATGCAATATAGGATTGGATAAACAAATAGCATAAGTATTATCATAGAGAATAGGAACGTTACTCTCAAATATCTGATAATCTTCCAGCTGACTCTTCATCTAGAGTATTTGAATGTTGCATCCAGAAGTTGTGATATACTCAGCTTTGGTTTTTGAAAGCGTAATTGATGATTGTCTTTTTCTAGACCACGAGATCAGATTGTCTCCTAGAAATTGACAACTACCAGAAGTACTTTTCCTTTCTATTATGTCTCCAGCATAGTTATCATCATAATAACCTACTAACTTGAACTCACTTGATTTTTGTCGCAACCTGAAAAATACAGTGTGCGAAAAAACAACCGGCGAAAGAAAATGACAGAAGAGTCGCCACCGTGCGTTATTTATCCCAAAGAAGGGAAAGGAAACGCTCGAAGTAAACCTGAAAAGGGGAAAGGAAAAGACAAGGACTCGCAACCAAATCTTGGGTTCGGGAGTCGATTATGCAAAGGGAAGGTATTAGCATCCCTACGCATCCGTAGTACTCTACGGGATCCACTTTTGTAGTTCTTGTCTAAAGGGTGTGAGTTTATCTTGTGCTGTTTACTAAAAAATGGGGTTAAATGAAAATGACTCGCGCGGATGTCGCATCCACTGCATACGTATCTCATCTGAATATGAGAATCAGAGTCTTCGTAGCTCGGCTGACCTATGGGTTGGGGGGATGTGTGCTCGCTAAGACATCGCGTCTTATGCCTACGTATCTCATTTGGAATGAGAATCAGAGCAAGCCGTAGTTCGGTTAACTACGGGGTTATGGATTGGGTTTTGGACGAACGACGTTACTACGCAATCTACCGGATGCTCGACCTTTGGAGACTTACTCACCTATAGTAGAAGGAGTAAACGTGTGTTTAGGAGAAGAAAAATCAATGAAGGGTTAGGGTTTGGGATGCTCATGCAAAAAGGCAGTCCTTGACGAAGGAACCTGTAAAAAAAATAGACACACAAAAACATTGCCTCTTATCGAGGTCTTCCAGCTAGGAAAGCAGTAAAATGCGGGAAAAATGTAAAAGTACCACGCGGATAAAGATCCGAAGTAACAACAATTAGAGGAATGGGAAACCCAGGGATACTTCCAAGCTAACACCATCAAAGAAAGTGAGTCAGTACAGGTAATCGGAATGAAACCTCCAGGCGGTATCCCACAAATAAAGTGGAACACCAGGCAAACCATCTCTGCAAGAGTCATATGAGCCCTCACAAAACAAAACTCAACAAACAGGTTAGAGAAACAAAATAGGGTAACCAAGAGTTGCCCCCAAATCAAAATGTAACCACATGAATCATGCCATTAAAATTCACAAAAAGCTCACAAAAAGCAACCAAGGGTAGGAGGCCTAAACCTCTTGTCAAACACATGCATCAAAAGGGTATCAAATTCACCCATAATACCTCATACATTTAGAGCATTAAAATTAAAGGCATAAAGATGATGGATATAGGGCAAACCTGATTGGAGAGCTTGATTGAAATTGAGTTGCACCCGTGAGCTTTACAAAACAATCTTTAGGGTTTATGTGAGGCAGAGGTGATTCTGTGCAGTTGAGTTCCCTTCAGGGTTTGGAGGCTGCTCTAAACTCTGTTAGCTCTTCTCTCACTATCTTTTTCCCAGAGTTCTTCTCTCACTATCTTTTTCCCAGACACGGTAATAGGAATAGAATGCCTTTTGTTTCACTGAAACTCTGAATTTATAACCTGATTTTTGTGGACCTGTGGGCTCAAATGAGAGAGGTCCAAGTCCAAGATTTTTTTTTTTTATTTATTTATTATTATTATTATTATTATTTATTTATTTTTTCTTTTTTCATTTTTTTTTCTTTCGTTTTTCGTTTTTTTGTCAAAACACGTGGGCTTCGCCTTGCGAGCATGACAACTCATGAACAAACCTTTGCTCCTTCAAGATTAACGTTTTGACTAACGAATAGACCCCTGTTGGAAGTAACTCAAGTCTTTCCCTTGTGTTGAGTGATCATCTAAATAGAGCCCACAAAGTGTCCTGGATGATGTTCAAGCTTCTTGGATCCGATTCTGATTGCCATGATGAAATGCAAATACTAAATGACCTAAAAATGAATGCATGCATGAGGTGTAAAGCGTATGCTTCCAGGAAAATGAAGGGTAAATTTTGGGGTATTACAGTTGCCCCTATTCAATCAACTGGAGACCTGGAAAGAAGATAGCAGCGGCTTTCGTGCTTTCGAGGTATCAAGGGATTGAATACAATAAAAGCCCGAAAATTTGCACTGAAGTGAAGTGAAGTAACAATGCCTGTCAGAATCGACAAAGAGGTGGTCTTGAAAGAAGAATCTGTCTGGTACGATGAGAGTCAGTCTGAATACCGAAAAAGAATGTTAACCTGGATACCAAAATAAATGGTAACACCGAAATAACCATGGCCTGAATGTCGCTCATCAGTCTGAATACTGGAAATGACTTCGATCTGAACATCGGGAGATATGAGATTATTAATATCGGTCTGAACACCGAGAGACTGGCCTGAATGCCACAAGTTGCGTCGACCTGAACGTCGGAAACTTCTTCGATCTGAACATCGGAAAATTGGCCTGAATGCCATAAGTTGCATCGACCTGAACGTCGAAAACTTCTTCGATCTGAACATCGGAAAACTGGCCTGAACGCCACAAGTTGCATCGACCTGAACGTCGGAAACTTCTTCGATCTGAACATCAGAAAACTGGCCTGAACGCCACAAGTTGCATCGACCTGAACGTCGGAAACTTCTTCGATTTGAACATCGGAAAACTGGCCTGAACGCCACAAGTTGCATCGACCTGAACGTCGGAAACTTCTTCGATCTGAACATCGGAAAACTGGCCTGAACGCCACTTCGGTCTGAATACCAGAAACTGGCTTGAATGCCACAAGTTGCGTCGACCTAAACGTCGAAAACTTCTTCGATCTGAACATCGGAAAACTAGCCTGAACGCCACTTCGGTCTGAATACCGGAAACACTTCATGCCTGTCAGCATCGGTAGAAATAGGGAACGATAATAGAGGCGGCGCATGGGCCAATGACACTTGCTGGGGATAATAAAGGTAAGTCATGAACAATCTTCAGTCTGAGTACTGGAAACAACTTCTGGCTTATCACTTGGGATACCGAGAATGTTTTATGCTTACATGCGTATGTTTGAATTTTTCAATGGCGTAATGCTCCATGAAAATGGAAATGCTACGCGATTTGGGAGGATGCAATGCAATATGATCCTACAAGTAGGGATGCGAAATGCTGGGTAGAATGCCAAGTCGAGGCAAGGGGATCTGCTAGGGAAATGATCACCATCTTCTGGACCCTGGCAAGGCTGCTGGAGATGCACAGCGCAAAGAATTCTATGGGGAAATGACCCGCCACACGGTGTTCTAGAAATGACGAAATACCGAGATTCTGACTAGGGAGAGAACGACACTGAAAACCTGTTGTTGGGGAAAGCGATAGTGGTTCTGGCAACCACGATCTGCGAGAGATAACTCAGCAGGGGAAGCAAACACCGATACGGTACCGAGGTTCTGCTTCAAGGAAAGAAACCATGGATCTGGCATTGGGATTATCGATCTGGCCTCAAACTCTGAGGAGCAGCTGCTTCTGCTGGGAAGATACAGTCTGGCACTGTCAACTCCGCTGGGGGTATATAGTCTGACACTGTCAACTCTACTGGGGAGTGTATAATCTGAAACCACCGCTTGGGGGGAGGTACAGTGGTCAGAATCTGCTGGGGATTGAAGAATCCAACGCTCTGATCAGCTCTGCAGGGATAAGATACCGAATTCGTCTGTTGGTGGAAAACATTCACGATCATCTGCAGGGGATTTTAAGGAAATGCCCCGAGGGTACCTGTTCTGAATAGACGATCCAAAGCACTTAAAATTTACAGCAATTTTAAATGTTTATTAAGCATGTACCTGTAAAGCTCTTATGTGTCATGATGCAATGTTTATCAAAAAATTCGGACGTCATTTTTGCAAACAAAACAGAAAAATGAAAATGAAAACAGAGATATACTGAATAACATGATTTTATTGATTGAACGGCCTATGAATAGGCATTTACATCAGGAAGCAATCCCTAGAAATAGGTAATCGCACAACAGATAAAAACAAACATTAATCTAATGGCAATGTGAAATGGATTTCTATTGGGTTCCAACTCTGCTATGACTTGCTCGTCTTCAAGATCCTCCAGATGATCAGTTTTCTGAAAAGAGTGATTGGACTGTTTCCTATCCTTCAAAAGTTTCCAGTCATTGACACGAGATGAGATTCAGAACTACTCAGAACGCAGTCATTCGCTTAATTCCTAACTTTTGCCTGGATCGCCCTTTTCGGGTTTTCAATCCACCGGGATACCCATTTTTGCCTAAGTTTCCTTTTCAGGTTTTCAACTTACCGGGTGTACAATCTTTTCACTTTTAATCCCTAATTTTTGCCCGAACCTTTTTCATTTTCTTGGTTCGCCGGGATGCCCATTTTTGCCTGGACTACTCTTTTTATTGTCCAGCGGGTCTATTTCATGCGAAGTATTTTTTAACTGCGTCTGAGTTCACCGGGGAAGTGAAGTTTTCACCATCCATCATTGCAAGCATTAAGGCCCCACCATCAAAAACCTTGGTGACAATATACGGTCCATCATAGTTAGGAGTCCACTTGCCCCTGTGATCTGTCTGAGGAGGAAGGATCCTTTTCAACACCAAATCTCCGACCTGGAAGCATCGAGGACGCACTTTCTGATCAAAGGCTCTCTTCATCCGACTTTGATACAACTGCCCATGACAAATGGTTGCCATTCACTTCTCTTCGATAAGACTTAACTCATTGAACCTTGTCCGAATCCATTCAGCTTCGTCTAACTTGACATCCAACAGGACTCTTAGAGAAGGAATCTCCACTTCAACAGGTAGGACTGCTTCCATACCATACACAAGGGAGTAAGGGGTTGCCCCGGTCGATGTACGTACTGAAGTACGGTACCCATGCAAGGCGAAGGGTAGCATCTCATGCCAATCTCTGTACGTAACGACCATCTTCTGCACAATCTTCTTTATGTTCTTATTTGCCGCTTCAACATCACCGTTCATCTTAGGGCGGTAAGGGGAAGAATTGTGATGCTGAATGTTGAAGTTCTGGCACAACTCCTTCATCATTTTGTTGTTGAGATTAGAACCATTATCAGTAATGATTCTTTCGGGAATCCTATAGCGACAAATGATTTCTTTCTTGATGAATCGGGCAACCACATGTCTAGTGACCTTCGCAAATGACGCTGCTTCGACCCACTTGGTGAAATAGTCGATGGCAACAAGGATGAAGCGATGCCCATTGGAAGCGCTCGGCTTAATCTTTCCAATCATATCGATGCCCCACATAGCGAAAGGCCACGGCGAAGACATCACATTCAAAGGATTCGGCGGCACATGCACCTTATCAGCATAAATTTGGCATTTATGGCACTTCCGAGCATATTTGAAACAATCAGATTCCATGGTCATCCAGTAATAACCTGCTCTCAACAATTTCTTAGCCATTGCATGTCCGCCGGCATGAGTACCGAAGGAGCCTTCATGAACTTCCTGCATTAACATGTCTGCTTCGTGTCTGTCCACGCATTTGAGCAAAACCATGTCGAAGTTCCTCTTATACAGAACATCGTCTTTGTTCAAGAAGAAACTGCCTGCCAATCTTCTCAAAGTCTTTCTATCATTGTTGGATGCCCCTGCAGGGTACTCTTGATTCTTCAGAAAGCACTTGATGTCGTGATACCAGGGCTTGTCATCAACTACCAGTTCAGCAGCAAACACATACGCGGTCCTATCAAGGCGCATCACGTCGATCTTAGGAGCCTGGTTCCAACGGATCACCGTGATCATGAAGGATAGAGTAGCAAGAGCATCTGCCATCTGGTTCTCATCACGAGGTATATGGTACAGCTTTACTGTTGTGAAGAAAGTCAACAGTCTTCTCGTGTAATCTCTGTAGGGGACCAGAGTAGGCTGGAGAGTGTTCCAATCACAATTCAGTTGATTGATTACCAGAGCTGAATCTCCGAAGATGTCCAAAGTCTTGATTCTCAAATCAATGGCTTGCTCAATACCCAAGATACAGGCTTCATACTCAGCTTCATTATTGGTGCACTCGAAAGTCAGACGAGCGGTGAAAGGCATGTGGGCACCTTTCGGAGTTGTAATGACATCACCAATTCCACTTCCTCTGGCGTTGACGGCCCCATCAAACATTAAAGTCCACTTTTCGTATGGATCAGGTCCCTCTTCAACAACTGGCTCTTCACAGTCTTTCATCTTGAGGAACATGATGTCTTCATCTGGAAAATCAAACTTCATCGGCTCATAATCTTCAACCGGCTGTTGAGCAAGATAGTCTGACAGAATACTCCCCTTGATGGCTTTCTGGGAAGTATACTGGATGTCGTACTCTGTCAGTACCATTTGCCAACGAGCAACTCTTCCGGTGAGAGCTGGCTTCTCAAATATATACTTGACTGGATCCATTTTGGAGATCAATAAGGTTGTGTGAGACAACATGTATTGTCTCAATCGCTTCACAGCCCATGCAAGTGCACAACATGTTTTTTCAAGCATTGAGTATCTCGACTCGCAATCTGTGAATTTCATACTCAGGTAGTAGATGGCATGCTCTTTCCTACCTGTCTCGTCGTGTTGACCGAGAACACAACCCATGGAATTGTCCAGTACTATCAAATACATAATCAGCGGTCTCCTTGGGACCGGAGGCACAAGGATAGGAGGATTATGCAAATACTCTTTTATCTTCTCGAACGCCCTTTGACAATCATCATTCCACCTGATAGCCTGATCTTTTCTCAACAATTTGAATATTGGCTCACACGTGGCTATTAGGTGAGAGATGAACCTTGCAATGTAGTTCAACCTCCCTAAGAAACCACAGACTTGTTTCTCTGTTCTTGGCTCAGGCATTTCCTGTATCGCTTTCACTTTGGCCGGATCCACCTCAATCCCTTTTTCGCTAACAACCAAACCCAGTAGTTTTCCAGATCTCACCCCAAAAGTACACTCGTTCGGATTAAGCCTCAGCTTGAATTTCCTCAAACGCTCAAACAGTTTCTGCAAATTCACCAAATGTTCTTCTTCTGTCTGAGATTTGGCAATCATATCATCAACATAAACCTCGATTTCATGATGAATCATATCATGGAACAGAGTCACCATCGCTCGCTGATATGTTGCTCCGGCATTTTTCAGACCAAACGGCATCACCTTGTAGCAGAAGGTGCCCCATGGGGTTATGAATGTTGTCTTCTCCATGTCCTCTGGTGCCATCTTAATTTGATTATAGCCAGAAAAGCCATCCATGAAGGAGAATACCGAGAACTGAGCCGTGTTATCCACCAAAACGTCAATGTGAGGTAAGGGGAAATCATCTTTAGGACTAGCCTTGTTCAGATCTCGGTAGTCAACATACATCCATACCTTTCCATCCTTCTTAGGTACCGGAACGATATTTGCAACCCATGGCGGATAATTTGTGACAGATAGAAACCCTGCATCCAACTGTTTTTGCACTTCTTCCTTTATCTTGACAGCCATCTCTGGTCTTGTTCTTCTGAGCTTCTGCTTGACCGGAGGACAACCTTCTTTGAGCGGCAAGCGATGTACCACGATGTCTATGTCAAGCCCTGGCATATCCTGATAAGACCAAGCGAAGATGTCAACATACTCTTGCAACAATTCAATCAACCCCTTCTTCACATTGTCTTCCAAAGCAGCCCCTATCTTGATTTATCTCTTGGCGTCCTCGGTGCCGAGATTAATCACTTCAACATACTCTTGATGCGGTTGAATGACCCTTTCCTCTTGTTTTAATAACCTGGTAAGTTCTTCAGGGAGTTCACAGTCTTCATCACCCTCTTCTTCAGCTTGAAAGATTGGATTTTCAAAGTCGAAGCGAGCCATAGCAGAACCGTTATCAATAGGATCCGGTGATGTGCATCTGCATGAGTGATGGTATGTGAAAAAAAAAAGAAAAAAAGTGGAAACTAAACAAAATATTGCCATTTTTTTTTGAAAAACTGCAAAAATAGAAAGACAGGGAACGAAATATTTGAATGCAAAAAGACGTCCTTTATTTATGATAAAAAATGCAAGTGTCACATAGATGAGCCCTACAATGAGTCATTACGCCCTGGCGGAACGTAAGACTTGGATATGCATGAATAAACAAAGAAAATTACTCCTCCAGACAAGTGGCTTGGGCAATCTCCTCAGAAGACCAATTGTTGAGAACTTCACCCGGGATCCTCGGACGCACCCAGTTATCGATGTCGCAGTCACTATCCCCATCTTCATTGTTGACCGCAGAGACTAATTTGACTTCTCCTTCAACCATGTTAACGTTGGCTCCACCATGCTGGGGCATGGGATTGTTGACGACATTAGGAGCTGGTGCAAAGTTAATGGCTTTTGAATCAATGAGGTCCTGAACTACGTGCTTAAAAGCTTTGCAGTTCTCAATATTGTGGCCAGGTGCCCCAGAGTGGAAGCTACACCTAGCGTTGGCGTCATAACCCACCGGAAGCCTACCAACGGGAGGAGCCAGAGTGCGCAACTGCATAAGTTGTAGTTGTTGAAGGCTAGAAAGCAATTGAGCGTACGACATTGGAAGAGTGTCGAAACGCCGGTTCATCGTCCTTGGCCTCGGTTGATAGGCGGGTCTGTTACCCGGTTGTTGTGGTTGGTACTGAGCTGGTTGACGCTGTGGTTGTTGTTGTAGTGGTGCTGCAGCTGGAATGGTCACAGCCGCAACATACGGTTTCTAATGATAGTTCTGAAAGTTATTCCTTCAGTTATCCCTGTTCTGATAAGAAGATATGGCACTTGCATCCCCTTCTCTCCTCTTCTGTCCATGAATGAACGGCTTCTTCACCCCTGATGAGGATCCATCTCCACTCTGGGTCTTGTATGTCCTCAGGTAATTCTCCACCCTCTCTCCGATAGAGACTACATCAGCAAAATTGGAGGCATTGCAACCCACCAGGCGCTCCAAGTAAGGTCCTGGCAGAGTGTTCATGAACATGTTAGCCATTTCCTTCTCCAACATAGGAGGTTGAACACGGGAAGCTGTCTCCCTCCAGCGTTGAGCGTATTCTCTGAAGCACTCATTGCTTTTAAGAGACAGATTTTGAAGTTGAGTTCTGTCCGGAGCCATGTCTGCATTATACTGATACTGCTTCACGAAAGCCTCAGCCAAATCCCTCCAGCAACGGATGTGGGCTCTGTCCAGCCTCATATACCATTCCAGGGATGCCCCAGCTAGGCTGTCCTGGAAAAAGTACATAAGCAACTTTTCGTCATCGGAGTATGCAACCATTTTACGGAAATAGGCTTGCACAAGGGTCTTCGGGCAAGAGTTGCCATTGTATTTGTCAAATATCGGGACCTTGAATTTTGGTGGCACTCTCACACCTGGGACCAGCCCCAAGTCAGCAACATCTACTCCCAGAGGATTCTGTCCTTCCACTGCCTTCAACCTCTCTTCCAATCTTCTAAACATGGGGTCCACACCATGACCTATACCAAAGTCTTCCTCCAGCAGGGGGAACTGATCGTCCTGATCATCATGAACGGGATGTTGACCGGAGGTGACATGTAGGATTGGGATAGGCCCCAGTCCATTGGGTCCATTAGCCTCTCCAGCTGGAGGATCAGTCACCGTCTCTGGTTGAGCAGGGAGATTCCTCTGTATCATCTGCCTGAGCTCTTGCTGTGCCTGAGCCACCCCTTGAACCACATCCATGAATTGATTCATGCGGATTTTCATCTCGGCGAACTCTGCCTGTAGGCTTTCCGTTACTCTCTGTTGGTTTCTGCGGGTACCGTACCGGTGAATGCCTGGGTCAGCTATTCCAGTCTCTCAATAGATAAATGATGTAAAAAAAAGACTAAGCCGTTGATGAGAACCAAGAAAATTCCGACTAGAATCAAGTAGAAGATATAAACCCCATAGAAATGGATAAACATGTGTGAATGATTATGAATGCAAAATGATGTGAATGCAGTGCAGTGGCATGGGAATCAGGATCGCTGTATTTGCTTGAACATCTGTCTGGTTGCATTGTCTGGAGAGAAATTAAGAGCACACCAAACAAAGGTCATGGGATGGATCATGTTATCCTTAATATCAACCACCCATTTTGGTGGATTATGGTTTACACCTTATCAACACCCAAGTTTCATTGATATTAAGGATACCTGATCGGATCAACCATGAATCAAGGGTTTGTTACAAGTCACGAGCATGGAGTTTAGGTTAAGAACCACCCAAAAGGAGTGTACTAAGGTTTAAACCTGCCAAACATGTTCTACAAAAGGTTCCCATAGTCATAATCCCATCTTTCGGATATTATCGGAGGAACGACTACTCGTATTCCAAAAATATTCTCAAGAGAGACTCTTATGAGTGTAGTATCGCGTAACAATCGTATCAAATCTTACACTTGAACGACTTTCGCACTACGTCCTACGAATAGGCCAAGATGGGTTTGGTAAACTAAGGTCCTCGGCTTCTAAGGTCTATATTGGAAAAAGTAATGTCTAACCACAACTTACTTGTGTGACATTATTGATCTCAACATGACCTCCACCAAGTGAATGGGCTTGCAAGTCAACTTGCTAAGGAATAACTCCACACAAGTCGACAAGACTATGTCATTCTCCTATCCTAAGTGCACTCGAGTTCGGGTATAGAACTCATCTCACAAAGATCACCAAGCAGCCATAGCCAGCCGACAGATACAGCAATGATATGTACACAATGCAATAAGGTAAAGCAGATAAATAAATAACTGTACAGAAGCAAGAACACCCAATAAACAAACAAACTACAAAAGTTAGGAGGGAGTCGCTTAGGGAAACCGGGTCCCCAGCAGAGTTGCCAGCTGTCGCAACTTGAAAAATACAGTGTGCGAAAAAACAACCGGCGAAAGAAAATGACAGAAGAGTCGCCACCGTGCGTTATTTATCCCAAAGGAGGGAAAGGAAACGCTCGAAGTAAACCTGAAAAGGGGAAAGGAAAAGACAAGGTCTCGCAACCAAATCTTGGGTTCGGGAGTCGATTATGCGAAGGGAAGGTATTAGCACCCCTACGCATCCGTAGTACTCTACGGGATCCACTTTTGTAGTTCTTGTCTAAAGGGTGTGAGTTTATCTTGTGCTGTTTACTAAAAAATGGGGTTAAATGAAAATGACTCGCGCGGATGTCGCATCCACTGCATACGTGTCTCATCTGAATATGAGAATCAGAGTCTTCGTAGCTCGGCTGACCTATGGGTTGGGGGGATATGTGCTCGCTAAGACATTGCGCCTTATGCCTACGTATCTCATTTGGAATGAGAATCAGAGCAAGCGTAGTTCGGTTAACTACGGGGTTATGGATTGGGTTTTGGACGAACGACGTTACTACGCAATCTACCGGATGCTCGACCTTTGGAGACTTACTCACCTGTAGTAGAAGGAGTAAACGTGTGTTTAGGAGAAGAAAAATCAATGAAGGGTTAGGGTTTGGGATGCTCATGCAAAAAGGCAGTCCTCGACGAAGGAACCTGTAAAAAAAATAGACACACAAAAACATTGCCTCTTATCGAGGTCTTCCAGCTAGGAAAGCAGTAAAATACGGGAAAAATGTAAAAGTACCACGCGGATAAAGATCCGAAGTAACATCAATTAGAGGAATGGGAAACCCAGGGATACTTCCAAGCTAACACCATCAAAGAAAGTGAGTCAGTACAGGTAATCGGAATGAAACCTCCAGGCGGTATCCCACAAATAAAGTAGAACACCAGGCAAACCATCTCTGCAAGAGTCATATGAGCCCTCACAAAACAAAACTCAACAAACAGGTTAGAGAAACAAAATAGGGTAACCAAGAGTTGCCCCCAAATCAAAATGTAACCACATGAATCATGCCATTAAAATTCACAAAAAGCTCACAAAAAGCAACCAAGGGTAGGAGGCCTAAACCTCTTGTCAAACACATGCATCAAAAGGGTATCAAATTCACCCATAATACCTCATACATTTAGAGCATTAAAATTAAAGGCATAAAGATGATGGATATAGGGCAAACCTGATTGGAGAGCTTGGTTGAAATTGAATTGCACCCGTGAGGTTTACAAAACAATCTTTTGGGTTTATGTGAGGCAGATGTGATTCTGTGCAGTTGAGTTCCCTTCAGGGTTTGGAGGCTGCTTTAAACTCTGTTAGCTCTTCTCTCACTATCTTTTTCCCAGACAGGGTAATAGGAATAGAATGCCTTTTGTTTCACTGAAACTCTGAATTTATAACCTGATTTTTGTGGACCTGTGGGCTCAAATGAGAGAGGTCCAAGTCCAAGATTTTTTCTTTTATTTATTTATTATTATTATTTTTTAATTTTTTTTTCGTTTTTCATTTTTTTTTTGTTTTTCGTTTTTTTTTCAAAACACGTGGGCTTCGCCTAGGGAGCATGACAGCTCATGAACAAACCTTTGCTCCTTCAAGATTAACGTTTTGACTGACGAATAGACCCCTGTTGGAAGTAACTCAAGTCTTTCCCTTGTGTTGACTGATCATCTAAATAGAGCCCCACAAAGTGTCCTAGATGATGTTCAAGCTTCTTGGATCCGATTCCGATTGCCATGATGAAATGCAAATGCTAAATGACCTAAAAATGAATGCATGCATGAGGTGTAAAGCGTATGCTTCCAGGAAAATGAAGGGTAAATTTTGGGGTATTACAATTTTCTATAAAACAAGCCAAGGTTAGTAGTACCTTTAAGATACCTAAAGATTGTCTTAATAACAGTTTAGTGAGTCTCCCTAGGATTTGATTGGAAGTGAGCACACAAATGACACTGAATAAAATATTGGGTCTATAAGAGGTTAGATAAAGGAGAGAGCCTATCATACCTCTGAAAAGCTTCTGACTTACCTTACTGCTTACCTCTTCCTTCTCCAGAATGCATGTATGATGCATTGGAGTTTTTGTTGGCTTACATTCTGACAAGTTAAACTTCTTCAGAAGTTCCCTTATAGACCTGCTCTGGTGAATGTGTGTTCCTTTTGAACGTTGATCAATATGAATCCCTATAAAGAACTTGAGTTCTCCCATCAAACTCATTTCAAATTCTGCCTGCATTGACTTAGCAAAATCCTTGCACAACGAAGCATTAGCAGAACCAAAAATAATATCATCAACATGAATTTGCACAACCAGAATATCATTCTTAAAGGTTTTACAAAAGAGAGTTGTGTCCACCTTCCCTCTGGTAAAATCATTTTCCAAAAGGAAGTTACTTAGTCTATCATACCAAGCTCTGGGAGCTTGTTTCAGACCGTATAACGACTTTTTCAGTTTGAAAACAAAATCAGGGTTTTAAGAACTTTCAAAACCAGGGGGTTGGTGTACATACCCTTCTTCAGAAATGTATCCATTTAAGAATGCACTTTTAACATCCATCTGATAAAGAACGATGTTATGATTTACTGCAAACGAAATTAAAAGACGAATAGACTCTAACCTGGAAACTAGAGCAAAGGTTTATGTATAGTTTATACCTTCTTGCAGACTATAACCTTGAGCAACCAGTCGAGACTTGTTTTTGACGACTTCGCCCTTCTCATTGAGTTTGTTTCTCAATACCCATCAGGTTCCAATGACATGGAAACCCTTTGGTTTCTGAACAAGATCTCAAACGTATATTTTGGTGAATTAATTCAGTTCCTCTTGCATAGCCAAAATCCATTCATTATCCAGAAGAGCTTCATCAATAGATGTGGGCTCTATTAGAGATACCAAACCCAGAAGAGTTTCTTCATAAGGTTTGAATGAAGATCGAGTTTTGACTGGCGCGTCTTTATCTCCCATAATCAATTCTTCCGAATGAGAAGTTCTTGGTCTACTCTTCTTCTGATGAGTTGGACCAGCGACAACTTCTGGTTGAGTCGTTTCTGAGTCTTTTGCTTCAGATTCTTTAGTTTTTCCTTCTAAGTATTTATCTTCAGATTCTGAGAAATTAATCTTGATATCTGCAAATTTCTCAACTAGCTTTAACTTTTCAGGGTCAAGTTTATCATTAAATATAACATGAATTGATTCTTCGAAAATTCGTGTCTCAATGTTAAAGACTTTGTAGCCTTTTGAGCATTCAAAATATCCTAACAATAAGCACTTATGTGCCTTAGAATCAAACTTGCCAAGATTCTCTTTAGTGTTCAACATAAAACATTCACAGCCAAAAGGATGGAAATAAGAAATGTTGGGCTTTCTATTCTTCCATAATTCATAAGGAGTTTTACCCAGAATAGGTCTAATAGAAATCATGTTCTGAATATAACAAACTGTGTTAACTGCTTCTTCCTAGAAATGCTTAGCCATATCAGTTTCTTGGATCATGGTGCGGGCCATTTCTTGCAAAGTCCTATTCTTCCTTTCTAGAACCCCATTTTGCTGTGGAGTTCTGGGATAGGGGAAATCATGGGAAATTCCATTTGCATCAAAAATATTTTCAAAATGGTTATTTTCAAATTCTCCACCTTGATCACTTCTGACTCCGACTATTTTACAATTCATTTCTATTTGCACTTGTGAGCGGAAGGTAGAGAACACATAATGTGACTCATCCTTGTTTTCAAGAACTTTACCCATTTCCAACGACTATAGTCATCAACAATGACCAATCCATACTTCTTACCACTAATAGAGGTAATTTTCACTGGCCCAAACAAATCAATGTGCAGAAGTTCTAACGGTCTAGAGGTAGAAACAACATTTTTCACTTTGAAAGATGTTTTAGAAAAATTGCCTTTCTGACATGCTTCACAAAGAGCATCTGAAGAGAACTTCAGGTTGGGTAAGCCTTTGAATAATCCAAGCTTATTTAAATTACAAATCCTTCTCATGCTAACATGACCCAAACGTCTATGACATACACATTGCTCCTCATTAACAGATATTAAGCATTTTACATTTTGATCCTCAAGATCAGAAAGTATGATTTTATAAATGTTGTTCTTCCTCTTTCTGTTAAAAAGGAATGTACCATCTTTCTTACTAACAGCCTTACAAGACTTTTGATTAAAGATGATATCATAACCACTGCCACTAAGTTGACTAATAGACAATAATTTATGCATCAAACCATCGACTAAAAGGATATTAGTAATAGAAGGAATTTTACCATTACCAAAATTTCTAGAGCCAATGATCTTTTCTTTCTGGTTTCCTCTGAAACCAACGAAGCCTCCAGGCTTAACTTCCAAATCTAGGAACATTGACCTTTTTCGCGTCATATATCGCGAGCATCCACTATCCAGGTACCATGACTGATGTTTCAACTGAGCTGCTAAGGATGTTTGCAACATAAATTATCTTATCCTTAGCTACCTACTTTATGGGTCCTATTTTGTTAGTTCTCCTAGAGTTTCTTACAACTTTGGGTCTTTGGGCAAAAGGATAGTCAAGTGACATTTGTGCATGATACTTAAGTTTTAGAACTGAGTTCTTCTTCCATATCAGTGCATGTTTCTATGTCTGTGCAGAACAGTAAAGCTCAGTACCAGCAGACACGAAATGCTCATAGAGAGGTTTTGATTTTACCTTCTGACTTTCGTCAGGTTTTCTAGTTTCTATATAACCTAAACGTTTCTTTCCATTTCTGCTAACTCCATAGATCAAGGAAGCCATTTTTCTTCTATCTATGCTTTTAGCAAGAAAGTACTGGAATGCTTTGTCATATCTAATGACGCAATCAGTACCAAAAGCTTCTGATACTATTTCTTCCTCTAGTTTTGAAAAATTATTTTTCAAAGCAGAGTTGTTACTTTCTAAAGAAAATATTTTTTCATTTAGGGAAGAAATATCTTTCTCAAGCTCACTACGAGTTTCATAAGCAACTACTTGGAATTTTGTAAGGTCCTTGTACCTACTCAGAAGACTGGTACTTTTCCAGTATTTCAGAGAGATGTGACTTTAAATCAGAACGAGATAGTTCAGAAAATACCTCTTTAGAATCGGAGTCTGATTCTGATTCTGACAACATCTTGTCTTTTAGTTCTTTAGAACCTTCTGGATCATCTGTAGTTGCCATCAATGTAACATTGACTTGTTCCTCGTCAGAATCTTCTTCTTCTGATTCTGAGTCGTCCCATGTAGCCATCAATCCCTTCTTGCCTTTAGAAAACTTGTTCTTAGGCCTTATGTGCCTTTTCAGATTAGGACACTCATTCTTGTAGTGACCTGTCTCCTTGCACTTAAAGAAGATAACATCTTTACCAGAACCTTGCTTCTTTTGTCCAGATGAAGAATCAGAATGACCAACAGTCTTTCTAGTTCCTCTGAACTTTCCTTGAACATTATGCTTATGCTTCCAGAGTCTGTTGACCTTCTTGGAAATCAAAGACAACTCATCATCATCTTCTGAGTCTTCATCAGAAACTTATGATTCTTCCTCAGCTTGATAAGCTCTTATCTTCTCAGACATAGACTTTAAAGCAACATATTTACCTCGCTCATGAGGTTCATCTTCCTCGAGTTCTATTTCGTGGCTTCTCAAAGAACTAACAATTTCTTTGATACTAATATTGTTAAGATCCTTTTCCAGCTTCAAAGCAGTTACCATAGGTCTCCCTTTTTTTAAGGAGACTTCTGATTATCTTCTTGACATGGTCAGCCATAGAGTATCCTTTGTCCAGAACTTTCAGTCCTGCAAGAAGCATCTGAAATCATGAGAACATAGTCTCAACGGTTTCATTAGCTTCCATTCTAAATGTTTTGTACTTCTGGATTAAGGCCAATGTGTTTGTCTTCTTTACTTGAGAATTCCCATCATGAGTCATCCTCAGAGAGTCAAATATAGATTTGGAAAAGTCTTTGTTTGTTACCTTCTCATACTCAGTATAAGAGATATCATTTAGCAATACAGTTCTAGCCTTATGATGATTTTTGAAATCCTTCTTTTGTTGATTTGTCATAGAACTTCTTGCTATATTGTTTCCTTCAACATTAACTGGGTAAACGTAGCCATCGACTACAAGATTCCAGAGATCAACATCATAACCAAGAAAGAAACTTTCTATTCTATTTTTCAAATGATCAAACTTCTCACCATCAAATACTAGTGGTTTAACACTATATTGATCTCTCTCATTTTTGTTAATAGCGTGAGCAACATTAGCGGAAGCCATTGTTTCTCACACTAGCGGAAGCCATTATTTCTCACACATAAACTGGATTGGTACTGAACACGATGAAGTATTGATAGATTTTTTATCACAATCAGAACTGGAGCTCTGATGCCAATTGAAGGTGTGAAAAACACAAGAAAGAGGGGGGGGGGTTGAATTGGGTTTTGAAAACAAAATATTTTTACCAACTCGAAAGTACCACACAATACTAAGAACAAAGAGATAAAAACACAAGTATTTTTATTCTGGTTCGCTTGAAACTCAAAGCTACTCCAGTCCATCCGCAAAGGTGATTTCGCCTTATACACAAGGACTTAATCTATTATAATCAACTGATTAAAAAAGTCACAAAGAATAACATTCTTTGTCTTTTCAAGGATCTGACTATACCCTAGTCTCCTTAAAGAAAAATCACAAATAACAACTTTCTTTGTCTTCTCAAGGATCCGACTAAAACCTAGTCTTCTCAAGGAAATACAAACAAACAGTTTGAATAATATTTTGTGTGTTACAAGTTGCTTATACACAAGCAGATTTTATACAAATGAAATAAAAAACACTTAAAGAAAACTGTGTACAAAATTGATAGATTGTCACGTAGAAACAGACTTGTCAAATATTGTAGTGTGTCTCAACTGGCATTTTCTTCAAGTATCCAAGTCCCACTTATATAGCATAAGAAAAGAGACCAATGTAGGGGAAAATGGGGATATCAATAGAGAGATTGTTCAATGTTGGATTGGTGACAGGAGTTATACATCGTACAATCCTTCCCCCATAATTTCAGTGACAGGTGTGATGTATAGTATTGTCCTTCGCCCATAAATTAAGAAGTTGAAGGAATATTTGAGTTGTACTATGTACTATTTGATCACGTATCCACTTGATATTATCTTCAAATTTATTGGCTTTTGAGAAACAGTTGATGAAGCATGAAAAGAAGAAACATACAACTGGATTCAGAAACTTCAGAATCTTCAGTCAGAACCTTGACAGCGTTAGAAGTCTGGCTTGAGATCTTCAGAATCTTCAAAATCTTCAAAGTCATCAGTCAGAACCTTGACAACCTCAAAGTATGGCTTGGGATCTTCATAATCTTCAGCTAAGTAACAAAACTTCTGAAGCTTGCCATTCTTCAGAAGCATGATGATCAGAGTCACGTCCAGAAGTAGAAGTGGAGAGAACTTTGTATAAGCAACATAACATCTTTCCAGAATTTCTCAGGAGTGAATAAGCACAAAAGTAGAAAGAACATTGCAGCAACAACTTTACATCTTTCAGAGCTTCTTATGAGTGATTAGCGCAAAAGCGGAATTTAGAACAAATGTTCAAACACTGATGACGTTGCACGTCATATAATCAGAATCAGAATTGGCTATTAAAGCTACACAATAAAAAACCATTAGGGTACCAAAATTATTTTCATACAAATACAACATTGTTATCATCAAAACTCAAGGTATAGATGCAAAACCAAATATTGTTCTAACACAAACTGTTTTTGTAAATTTCTTCAAGAATTCGTTTCTTAAGCTATGGAAAATATGGCACACAAACTCTATCTCGGAACCTTGTGTCTCCATTCTCATTTACTCCAAAGTCCATTTATTTACCTTGATTGATTAACTGCAACCGATCAATCAATCCCAAGTCTAACTTTTGACCTTCCTTGATCTCTTTAGTACATTACTAGTTAACTTTATCATACTCAATATCACACTTCTTGGTGTCATCTCACACACCAAGCTAAGATCCCTAAACTGTTCGATCAAATCTAATTTTCAAACCATAAGCACCGAAATATGCAAGGAATTTCGACTCATAATGTATGCTACCACATTAGCTTTACCATGATGGTAACTCAACTTGAAATCATAGTCCTTCGAAAAAATCAAGCCACCTCCTCTGCCTCATATTCAACTCCTTATGATCAAACAAATACTTCAAACTTTTATGATCACTGAAAACCTCAAATCTCGAACCGTACAGATAGTGCATCTAAAGTTTAAGCATCAATACCACTGTCGCAAACTCTAGATCATGTGTAGGATAATTTCTCTCATGAATCTTCAGATGTCTCGAAGCATATGCTACAACTTGACGAGTCTGCATAAGCACACCACCTAGGCCCATCTTAGAAGCATCACAATACACAACAAAATATTCCTTCACATACGGTAAGATCAAAATTGGCATTTTCGTCAACCTTTTCTTCAGCTCTTGGAAACTTTCTTCACACTGAACATCCTACACATAAGCTTGTCCTTTCCAGGTCAACTGAGTCAAGGGCAAAGATAACTTCGAAAAACCATCTATAAATCTCCTACGGTAACTAGCCAAAACCAAGAATTTTTTTAACTCTATAACCGACTTAGGAGCCTCACGATGTTTATCTTAGACGGATCAACTGCTATTCCACCACTAGAGATCACATGACCAAGGAAACTCACTTCTTGCAACCAGAATTCACACTTGGACAACTTAACGTACAACTTCTTCTCTTGTAAAGTCTGTAACACAACTCGCAGATGTTCTGCATGCTCTTTGTCTGAATTAGACTACACTAGAATATCATTTATGAACACCATAACAAACTGATCCAAGTAAGGATGAAAGATCATATTCATATACTCCATGAACACACTTTGGGCATTAGACACACCGAACGACATAACTGAGTACTCATAGTGACCGTATCAAGTTCTAAATACAGTCTTAGGAATATCTTCAGCCTTTACTTGAATCTGATGATAGGATGATCATAAATCAATCTTGATGAACACACAAGCACCAAACAAATGATCCATAAGGTCGTCAATTCTAGGAAGAAAATACTTGTTCTTCATAATAACCTTATTCATTTGTCGATAATAAACACATAACCTCATGATACCATCCTTCTTCTTAACCAATAACATTAGTGGTCCCCACGATGATACACTAGGCCTGACTAACTTTTTCTCTAGCAGATATTATAACTGTTTCTTCAACTCGCCTGACTTTGATATAGACATTTGATATGGTGCCATCGACACAAGTCTAGCTCTAGGTACTAAATCTATGGCGAATTCAACTTCTCGCTCCGGCGGCAAGTCACACATATCCTCGGGAAAAACATCAGAAACCTCACACACTGCAGACATAACACTAGCCACAACATTGCTTTCCATTCTCAAGGAGGCGAACAACACGAACACCTGATCGTCTTCCCTCAAGGACATTTCTACTTAACCGACAAACATGAATCTTGAATTCGTACTCCCTTCGGGTTTGGGAAAAAACACAACCTCATCTAAAAACATGCACACCTGCAATCAGTGGCATGCTGAACCAACCCTTCACACCTAAAACATCTTAGAGAAGCAAAAGCTCTTCCCCCACTTGTTTCAATCCCGCTCCTACTGGCAAGCAGTTAGGAAAGGAAAACGAGCATCGACAGTATTCATACACATGTCGTATTCCAGGGAAATAAACAGATTTGCACAACCTATGCCAAATGGACTGACCTACTCTAATACCAACTATGTAACACCCTAACCCCAAAAAGCGTATTTAAAAATATTATGCAAATTGTTATTTTTAAATTATGATAGGGTGTCACACCTCTCTCATAAAACATCCTTCTCAACTCAAAATTTAACCAGCGGAAATTAAAACATCACCAACTCAACATAAATATCTCATACTTTCATAAAACAACTTAGTTCCAACATAAGGAAATAAATTCAACAAACTCTCAAGAAAACATCAATAAATTAAAGTAGGCATCTACGCCAATCCTTTCACACAACAGAAGCTAATACTCCTCTACCTGGGTATCTGTACCATTGGTACAAAGAACCACACAAGCAAACAAAAAGAGGTGATAAATACATTTATAATGTTAACGGTGTATTTAAGTAGTTAGGATAGTTCAACGACAATATTCAACAACCACATAAAATAGTTCACCAACATAGAAATATCACAAATGTAACTTTATGTAATGCCGTGTGACTCATCACTCCTAACTAAACATGCATGTCGTACCAAGTCTTTGGATTTCAAAGGTACGTTACTAATTGATCAAATCCTTTACTTCCTCATCTGAACCAACGTTTCTATCAATGAGTCTGAGGCCCGCCTATGGTCCCTCATCTGAACTAATGATTCCACCAATTAATCTGAGACTCGTCTCTGGTTCCTCATTTGAACCAAAAATTCCACCAAAGAATCTGAGACCACCAATAAATATGATGCATGAAACACAACTGACAATATCAATATGCTACTCAACAACGGTTCCTCATCTGAACCGACAACTATACCAATAACAGACCATAACTGTAGTTCCTCATCTGAACTACTCACCTCAAAATATATATACACATATACATGTAATAACAACTCAACACATGCATATAATTATATTTTCATTCAACATTACTCACCAACAGAATAAATTATGAACATATGTGCTCATCAATACTCATTAATAGAGTAAACATATTATTACTCATGTAAGCCCACCAACATGGTAATAAAATTATTATACATGCTCAACATTGCTCATCAACAAAGTAAACATATTATTAATCAACAATTACACTCACCAGAAGGGCAATAGTAATGTTCTATAATAATAGAGTAGTTTGTATTCTGTTAGTATATTTTGTATTTCTGTTAGTCTAGCATTGCTGAGCTGTTAGGTTGTTATAACAGACTCAGTTAGTTAGCTAAGTAAGTCCATATATATATACATAGAGCCCTTTGTATTAACTGATAATGAATACAATGAGAAATTCTTTCATGGTTCCAATTCTCTAATTCTATCATGGTATCGTGAGCTTATCTTTTTCGATCCATGGAGCCTCTTTTTCCTTCTTCTCAGGTGAAGCTTTCTCACCTTATCTCTGTAAAGCTTGACGATAAAAATTTCAAACAATGGAAGCAACAGATTGACGGAGTCGTTCGCGGTCATCGTCTTCAACGGTTTGTCACAGTTCCGGTGATTCCGCCGCCGTCACCTTCCGATCCTGCATCTCACAGTGCGTTTCTTGAATGGGAGCAACAGGATGCCCTAATTTGCACCTGGCTCCTTTCCACCATCTCCGATTCGCTTCTTCCGAAGCTTGTTGAGTGTAAACACGCGTGGCAAGTTTGGACAGAAATCCACCGTTACTTCAACACTCTTCTCTCCACCAAAGCGCGCCAGTTACGATCGGAGCTCCGTCGTCTCACGAAGGGAACGTTGACGATAGAGGAGCTTATTGCTCGCACGCGTGAGATCAGTGAATCGCTGGTCTCAATTGGGGATCCGGTTCCTCTTCGTAACCTAATTGAGATTGTTTTGGATTCTCTTCCTGAGGAGTATGACTCCATCGTTGCCGCCGCCAACAACAAGGATAAATTGAGTTCTTTAGATGAACTGGAGTCGTCTCTACTGGCTCATGAATCACGTCTGGAGAAACATCGCAAAGCCGTGGTTACGGAGCCGGCGACGGTTAATCTCACTCAAGCAGCACCACCGCCTGCGCCGGTCGCCGCTGATCAATCTGTTACTGACGCGTTTCCTCAAGGAACAAGTCACGTCACCGCTAATGCTGAGAATCACGCTTATGGCTCGCGTGGAGGTCGTTATGGCCGTGGAGGCGGTCGTTTTGGTCGTGGTGGAGGACGTTTTGGCAAAACGCCGTGTCAGATTTGTCACAAACCTGGTCATGATGCTTCAGTATGCTATTATCGTTATTCCAATTCCAATTCCAGTGGTGCTGGTTATCCACAGCATAGAGCTCCTTTCAATCCCTTCCTTGTGGCTCCACGTGCTGTGTATCCTGTTCAGTTTGCTTATGCTTCTCCTAGAGCTGCACCTCCCAGATCCTCTGCACCACAGGCTTTCTATGCAGGCACTGAAGCTAGCTTCAATAATCAATGGTGGTATCCTGATTCAGGGGCCTCTCATCATGTTACTCCTGAGGCCTCTAATGTGTCTGACTCCATTTCTTTGCCTGGTACTGAGCAAGTCTTCATGGGAAATGGCCAAGGTTTGTCTATCAATTCTGTTGGTTCTATGTCCTTTCCTTTACCACACAAACCTAACCTATCTCTTACTCTTAGCAATCTTTTACTTGTCCCTCACATTACCAAGAATCTGATGAGTGTGAGCAAATTTGCCCAAGATAACAGTGTGTTTTTTGAATTTCACCCTAAATTTTGTGTTGTCAAATCTCAGGCTTCCTCTGAAGTGTTACTCCGTGGCCTTGTTGGAGATGATGGCCTCTACAAGTTTCCTAATCCTGCTGCGTCTCAACTGTCCAAGTCCTGTCCCAGTCTTCATACTTGTAGTACTAGCTGTAGTTTACCTTGTTCCTCTGCAATAAGTAGTTGTAATACTTCCAATTGTATGCCAAATCTTATGTCACGTTGTAATAATTCTTCCAATAATAATACTACAAGCAAATTTTTCAACTCTTCTCTTAATTCTGCCACTGTTAGCACTGAGTTACCTTCTCCACATTCTAATAGTTCATCGTCTATAGCCACTAATAAGTATGTTCTGTGGCATACCAGATTGGGACACCCCAACCATCATGCTCTCATTGAGATTTTCAAAATTTGTAACCTAGCTATCCCTCCCAAACCTCCCACAGAACTGTGTCATGCGTGCTGCCTTGGCAAGTCACACAGATTACCCTCTTCATTGTCCACTACGGTCTACACTCATCCTTTTGAATTAGTTGCGTGTGACCTCTGGGGGCCAGCTCCTATGAAATCCTCTAGTGGATATACTTATTTCCTCACCTGTGTAGATGCCTACTCTAGGTTTGTTTGGGTTTTTCCCTTGAAACTCAAATCTGACACCATGTTTCAGTTTCGTCAATTTAAGAAAATGGTTGAACTACAGTTTGGTTGTCCCATAAAGTGTGTCCAAACTGATGGGGGAGGAGAGTTTAGGCCTCTCACCAAGTATCTCACTGAGTTAGGTATTGTCCATCGGTTCACTTATCCCCATACACACCACCAAAATGGTCTTGTTGAGCGTAAGCATAGGCACATTGTTGAGACTGGTTTAACTCTCCTAGCCCAATCCACCCTCCCTTTAAAGTTTTGGGATCATGCCTTTGTCACAGCAGCCTATCCCATCAACAGAATTCCCAGCCCTACACTTGACAATTATTCTCCTTACTATAAACTCCTTAACAAACCACCTGATTATTCTAACCTTAAAGTCTTTGGATGCTCTTGTTACCCATTCCTGCGTCCCTATAACGCTCATAAGCTAGCCTATAGGTCTAAACAATGCATTTTTCTTGGATACTCCACAGCTCATAAGGGCTATAAATGTCTTGCCTCAGATGGACATATTTACATCTCTAAGGATGTTGTGTTCCATGAAGCTCTTTTTCCCTATTCCACATTATTTTCCACTCCCTCCAAATCTTCCTCTTCTTCCTCATTTCCTTCTCGTACCTGGTCTGTCCCTCCTCTCTCTATTTCCTCTGCTGCCAGTCAGTCTCATTTTCCCTCTCCTTCCTCTTCCTCCCTCAACTCTAATTCTAATCACGCTGGTAGCCACAGTACTACTCCCAGGTCTGGCCCTGCTTTCAATCCTGAGCAATCTGCTCCCTCTGATCAGTCATCCCCCACTTCTAGTTCACAGTCAGTTTCTCTTGTTCCCCATCCCATAACTGCCATCCCTATCTCCTCTTCTTCTGACTCTCCTGCCCTTATTCTTTCTGGTCCAGCTGAAGCCAGTACCATCTCACCTTCTTCCTCTCAACATCGCTCCTCTTTAGCTGGTCCCAGCCCTAGTCCCAACCCTCCCAATACCAATTTACCTTTCATTAATCCTCAAAATGTGCATCCTATGCAAACTAGAGCCAAAAGAGGTATCACTCTTCCCAAACGTCATCCTACCCTTCTTTTAGCCCACATGGAACCAACTTCTGTTGTTCAGGCCTTGGCTGCTCCCCATTGGTTTCAGGCAATGAAAGAAGAGTATCAGGCACTGATGAGAAATCAGACCTGGACATTGGTGAAAGCTACTGGTTGCAGGAAGCCCATTGGTTGTAAGTGGGTTTTTAGAACAAAGGAAAATCCTGATGGTTCCATAAACAGGTATAAGGCCAGATTAGTAGCTAAAGGGTTCCATCAAAAGGCTGGTTGTGATTTTCAAGAGACTTTCTCCCTAGTCATCAAACCAGTCACTGTTAGAATTGTTTTAACTATTGCTGTTAGTAATAAATGGACCATCCAACAAATTGATGTTAATAATGCCTTTCTAAATGGCACTCTTGAAGAGGAGGTTTTTATGCAGCAACCTCCTGGCTTTGAAGCAGCTGACAAGATACTGGTTTGCAAGTTGAATAGGGCTATCTATGGTTTAAAACAGGCTCCTAGGGCCTGGTTTGACAAACTCAAGGGTGCACTGATTCAGCTTGGTTTTCAGGCTAGCAGATGTGACCCTAGTCTTTTTCTGCTGCATCAAGGAAAGCTTCAGGTTCTGATTCTGGTGTATGTTGATGATATTATCATCACAGGCAGTTCTGCTCCCTTTATTACCTCCTTAATCAAGCATCTCAATGACAAATTTTCCCTAAAGCAGTTGGGGCAGCTTGACTATTTTTTGGGCATTGAAGTATCTCATCTCCCTAATGGTTCTCTGATTCTTTCTCAAACCAAATACATTTCTGATTTGCTTTCCAAACTGAATATGCTCAATGCCAATGGTATGCCCACTCCCATGGTCTCTAGCAGCAAGTTATCTCACGTTGGTTCAGCTGCTGTTGATGATCCAACTCAGTTTAGATCAGTTGTTGGTGCCTTGCAATATGCTACATTAACTAGACCTGAGATCTCCTTTTCTGTCAACAAAGTTTGTCAATTCCTGTCCAACCCTTTAGAGGATCATTGGAAGGCAGTCAAGAGGATCTTGAGGTACTTAAGTGGCACTCTGCATCATGGCTTGCTCATCCAACCTTCTACTGTCCAGCAGCCTATGCAATTGTTAGGGTTCTGTGATGCAGACTGGGCATCAGACCCTGATGATAGGCGGTCAACTTCAGGGGCCTGTGTCTATCTTGGTCCTAATGTTGTTTCATGGTGGTCTAAGAAGCAGCAGCTGGTAGCCAGGTCTAGTGCTGAAGCAGAGTACCGCAACATGGCTCAGTTGGCTGCTGAGCTTCTTTGGATCCAGTCTTTACTTAGGGAACTTCACTGCTCCACTCAGGTGCCTAGGATCTTGTGTGACAACTTGAGCACTGTCACACTTGCTCATAACCCTATTCTCCACAACAGAACCAAGCATATGGAACTTGATATCTTCTTTCTGCGTGAGAAAGTTCTCAGCAAAAGCCTATTTGTGGCACATGTCCCAGCTCATGATCAGTGGGCTGATATTCTGACTAAACCTCTGTCTGCTGCCAAATTTGTACCTCTGTGTGCTAAGCTGCGTGTGTTGAACAAAACTGATTTGACAAGCCCACCAGCAGATTCTAAGGGGGACTAATAGAGTAGTTTGTATTCTGTTAGTATATTTTGTATTTCGGTTAGTCTAGCATTGCTGAGCTGTTAGGTTGTTATAACAGACTCAGTTAGTTAGCTAAGTAAGTCCATATATATATACATAGAGCCCTTTGTATTAACTGATAATGAATACAATGAGAAATTCTTTCATGGTTCCAATTCTCTAATTCTATCATATAACAAATATTATTACTCATGTAATCCCACCAACAAGGTAACAATAATATTCTACAACCCCCACGTTCAACAAGGTTAACTCATAACACGTAAGATAACTCAATACAACACATTATTATTTACCTTTAACTCTAACATTGACAAAAGGACTCTAAAGTCATCCCCAAAACATTTCAGGCTCAACTCTAAATATATCAAATACCTCAAACTCAACTCTAAATATATCAAACTCAACTCTTTTAATTTAAATCAACTCTAAAACAGAATGTATGACTTCAAATTAGCACCAAAAATCATAGGCATATGATAAAGTTATGAAATTCCCTATTTTAAAATATCAATAGATTCTCTTTCTAACGATATTTACCGCACCTCAAATGGGCTTACGGAACTTAAGTTACGCGTGAAATAATATGATCAATGCATAACTGAAATTTGACTACGCCTCTGGTATAAAAAACTGGATAATTGCTACTATTGTAACTATCCTAGGCTCAATTTCCCCATTTTAAAAGAAATATTATTGTGTTAACTTTTTAACACAACTGACAACACCTCAAACAGACTTACGAAACTCAAGTTACGCCTGAAACAAGACGGTCAATCCCTTTCTGCAATTTTATGCGCTTTTCTCGCTATCGAACAAATTCAAAACTCGCATATGTTGCATATTAAAAATTAGGATTATCAACAATTTACTTTATCAACCTGATCTCGTATTAACATAAGGCTTCAACATAATATACTCTTGTCTTATCGTAAGGCGTCATATAATTTATCAATTTAACTCATAGGCAACCACCATATACAAATATGCAATCATATTAACAAGGCATAAAAAAGAGTGTCTTTACATATAAAATTAAAATACATATCATATTACTCAAGAAAATATTATGAATTGATCTCCTCAGAGGGTTTTTCCCAAACCCTCTTTGACCACAAACAATCAAATCACATATTATAGGGAAAGTGAGAAGATATGAGGGTAATGAACCCTCACGATTCCTCTGTTTAGCCACCCATATATGAATAACTCCCCTTACCTTAAAATTTGAAGAGTGATGAACTTTGCTTTTTTGGATTTCTCTTTGTTCCTCCTCCGCTCTCCTTTTGAGATCTTAAAATTAGAGTAATATCCAATGAAGATTTGGTACACATTAACAAAATTGTGAATCCAATTTTTTTTCTCTTAAGGGCGTCTTGTTTGTAATTTGGGAGGTATTCATAACCTTAATATTGTAACTGGGAGATAACCCGTTGTTTTGTTTACAATCCTTATATGTTGTATCTTTTTGTATTTGTACCTCTTATATTTATATTAATAAATATTTATGCATAAAAAACCATAATAACGTAGTTTCCGATTTAACGCAAAATCATTTTTTTTAAAAAGTGTCTACTATTATTATAATAACATTATAAATATGTGAAACTGGAAATAAAAAATAAAATTAAAGGGACTAAGTCTACATCTTAATTAGGGGTGGCAAAACAAATATGACCCGTTAGGCATGTCAATTTTCCCGCACTTTTTATTGTGGGATGAACCAAGGTTTTAGGCACACATCCTTTAATATGACCGCCCAACCCTGCTCCATTTTTTACCGGCATTTACAGGTGCACACATTAACATAATTTTTTCAATTTTTAGGTTTTAAAGGTGCAGTGCCCGCGGGTCCTTCTCATCACACCCTCATTTTTTTTTTGCATGGAGGATCAAGGTTTTAGACTCGTGCCCTCAATAATACCTGCCTCTCCATGCCCCATTTATTATGGGATTTTGTAGAGTGGGCCTAAATGCGGGGGACATACCCATTTGTCACCCCTAATCGTAATTAGAGATCAATAATAGAGGATGAGAGAAAACGATTGCGGGAGATGAAAATGACATCTGAAAGGTTAGAGGACACAAGTCGACGATAATAACACTTGTTTGACACATGGATCAAATTTATTTACTCTACCTCAATTTTTTTCTAATCACTTATCTTATAAAGTGTATAATAAACGTTTTTTTTCCTAAGACATAATGGAAAATGACTCATATACACCCATTACTGTGAGTTTATTATTGACTTGGATATTACCTCGACATCACTAAAACAAAAAGGGTAAGAAGAGAAATAAATAAGTGATAAAGAGAGATGGACATGGCATGTGATTATATCCTCTTATCTATTTGTCCTTGTACAATAAATAAAAAAATGAAGGTAAGGGCGTAGATGTGACAATAATGAGTTAAAATTTTGACTTTGAATGTAAAGATGAATATTAAGTAACTTAAAAGTGAGAGGATTCATATATCCAATGATTTAAGATTTTAGAAAAAGATGTGCTCATGGCGCTCAGATGACTGCTCTTAATCCAATGTGATGATCCCTTGTAATTAGGCATTCGTAACATAATTATACTAATAGAGTTGTTGGTGCTTTTGTCACGTTGTATTGAAAGTCTTCAAGATAATGTGACATTTGTCCAATTGATGTTGTAGCAACGTAGTTGCAAGTGTATATGAGTCCTTTCACTTTAGGGGTTGCATACCCAAATGAAGGGTTAAACTCACATTTCTAAAAGAAATTACTCATCACTAGACGGAACATTCCATTTATCGTTTGAGCATTCTAGATGGTATTAACCCGAGGCTCAAATCCACTTGTTTACGAGTCACCGATAGGTTATGCAAAAGATTGTCACATTAGAAAGGGCAACAATTGTCCATCACATGGAGAATAAATGTGGTTAACTCTATTTTGACTAACTTACTTTGTATTATTTCTTTTTTTACAGGGGTCCTTAATATGTGTTGAAAGAAATAATAAAAGTTGAGAAGATTTTTTTTATAAAGAGTTGATGGTAATGTCAAGAAATCTTGTTCTATGAAGTGGAAAAATGTGTGCACACCAAAAGATAGAGGCATTCTTAAAGTGAATGATCTCAATATCCTCAATTTACCCTTACTAGGGAAGTGGAAATGACGCTTAATGTTTGACAAATAAAAAAATTGGTATCCTCTCTTGAGCTCTAAATACAATTTAGGCAACATCAGGACAATTTGAGAAATGGTTATCAATAACAAATGCTCTCAATGGTGGAAGGAGTTAACTCATGTTGAGAGCCACCCACTTATTACTATGACTGATCCTCTTTAGTTTTCTAATTCTTGGATCCTCAAAGTGGGAAATGGGATTGACTATTCATTTTGATGTTAGCCATGGCGTGGCCCTACTCATTTCTAAGTATTGTATACAGGTTTATTTAATACATTTATGGTTCAAGATGTGTGATTTTAGCTAACAAACTAGGGGTTTCCTTATCATTATCATGGAGGCATAGTCTCTTGGTTTGAGAGGGGAGAATGCTAGATGAAGTGTATAGGTCTGGAGTGGGAAGTAAGATTGAATTCAAGTTTATTGAATAAATTGTTATGGTTACACGAGATAGGTGGAAAATACACTATTAAAAGTGCATACAACCATATGACCAGTAAATCTGCAAATTTCGATGAAGTCATTCTCCTCAAACATATCATAAAAAGGATATAGAAAACATCATCTCATCAAAGTTGTATTTTTTTCCCTTGGTGATTGTTCTCGAAAGGTCTTTCAGCCCGGTTACTGTTGGTGTAAATGGGTATATTTGAGTTATCATTTCATCATCACGTGTTTTTTATTTTTTTGAGGAGGAGGATAAGAATCACTAGATTTTGTCATGCCTCTTCCCCTATGTTGTCTGGTGTTAATTTTCAAATGGTTAGGATTTTTTTGGCTTCCCATTATGATATACAACATCATTTTATACAATTGGCTCAATGATGGTGACAATGTGACCAAAAAAGGTGAAATACATATGTTTAGTTGTCATTTGGGATCTTAAAAACAGAGTAATCTCCAAAGGAGATATTGTACACATCAACAAAATTTTGAATCAAATCAAAACTCTTTGTTAAGGGGTGGCTTGTTTGTAATTTAGGGAGATATTCAGGACCTTAAGATTGTAATTGGGGGGGGGGGGGGGGGGGGGGGGGGATAATCAATTGTTTTGTTTACAATCTTTCTAAGTGTTATCTTTTAGTATTTGAGTTAAAGTACCTTTTATACTAATATCAATAGATCTTTGCGCGTAAAAAACCCTAACAATGTAGTTTCCGCTTTAACATAATTTTTTTAAAAAAAATATTTATCTATTTTTATTATAATAACATTGCAAATAATAAATATACGAGATTGAAAATAAAAATAAAAATTATAGAGAGTGAGTCTATATCTTAATTAGGGGCGACATAACGAACCTGACTCATCGGCCATGTCATTTTTTTTTGCATATTTTTGTAGAGTGAATCAAGATTTTACACGCCTTCTAATATGATTGTCCCGCTTTGCCCTATTTTTGTGTGGCCATTTGTAGCCATGAACACTAACATAATTTTTAACCTTTAAAGGTGCAGTGTCCTTGGGCCCGCCACACCCCAATCTCATTTTTTTTGCGCAACGAATCAAGGTGTTAGACTCATGCCCCCAACAATGTCAGCCACTCCCTGCCCTATTATTTTGCAGACATTTGTGGGGTAGGTCTAAACGGAGAGAATATGTCTGTTTGTCACTCCTAATCTTAATTAGAAATCAACAATATAGGAAGAGATAGAATAATTGAGAAAGAGGAAAATGGAAGGTTAGAGGACAAAAGCCAACGATAGTAACACTTATTTTGACATGCGGATCAACTTTAGTTACTCTATCTCATTTTTTTAATCACTTATCATATAAAGTGTATAATAAGAATTTATTTCTCTCAAAACATACTAGAAAACGACTCCTAAACAACTCTTACCGTGAATTTGTTATTGTCTTGGATATTACCTCGACAATAATAAAACGCAAAAGGGTAAGAAGAGAAAGAAATATGTGATAAAAAATATGCAAGACATGTTATTAGATCGTCTCATGTATTATTATCCTCGTACTATAACGAGTTAGAAGTTTGACTTTGAATATAAATATAGATATTATGTAATTTATAAGTGAAATCACTCATATATTATCTAATTTATAATTTTAGAAAAAGATGTGCTCATGTGTCTCATATGATCGTTCTTAATCCAATGTGATATCCATCGTGTTTAGGCATTACCAACCTAATTGTATGGTGTTAACGTAATTGCAAGTCTATATGAGTCATCTCATTTCAGGGGTTGGAGAGACAAATGAAGGGTTAAACTCACATTTGTAAAAGAAATTACTCATCACTAGAGGGCATTGATGAATAATGACTCTTCCCAATAACTTAACCAGATCATACCTTTCACCAAAAGAGTGCTAACTACTACTTAATAGGCAGAGGTACTAAAAACTGGAATTCCAGTTCGTACTCAGAGAATCTATGGCTTTTCATGCTACAATAAGGCCATGATATATGTTCGTACTGATGTTGACTAGCGTTGGAGAAGGCAATTTTGACTTCTTACATAGCCAGAAAATCACAAGTGTATATGAATGACATAAGTCAATTCATGACAGCTTTCCATACTAAATAATATAAATCAAACAATAAGAAACTAATATTTCCACAAAAAAGATGAAAATTAAAGTAAGCATTAAGGTTTTCCATTTCAATGATGTTATATATATTTTAGTTAGAGACGAAGTTCAACATAAAGCTTCGTTTAAAGAAAACTTTTGTTCACATATGATTGTTGAATAAATTCATTTTTTCTACATAACAAGATAATTTCCCCATATATTCTATTCTCATAACTAAAAGCCGCAAAGGAAATCCTTTTATTTTTTATGCAAACATTTAATACACATTTAACATGTAAATTATATATACCATTTTATATAAAATTTGTATCCTTAAGAATCCATCCGGGAAAATTGTGATAAAAAGGTGGTATAAACTTCAAAAGATTTTCGAATTTATCGTCTAGATCATATAGTCACATTACACATCCCATCACACGTTTCATTTTTTTTCTTTTCTTTTCCTCTACATAGGTGTAAAATGTGATGAATCTTATTACACTCATAGGTGTATTCAAAATCGATAAACAAAGCAAATTAAAACTGGAAAAGGCACAGAAATAAAGGTGGTAACCAAACTGGTTGATTCATTCATCATTCGACTCGCATGTTCATTGAAACATGTAACTATATATTGTTATAACTAAAGAAAAGCGCAAAACATGTAAATAACCAAAGATATAAAATAGTCATGTTCATATATATCATAATCCATATAATAATAATAGTAATAATAATAATAATACTAACAATTAACAAGGAAAGTAAAATCCCAAAGATTATCCAATTGAAAAATCAATGAGACTGTGCTAAAACAAGTAAATAACATGACTCAAAATCCACTACTAAATCACCATCTTCTTCCATAAATTAACACTGACCTTCAAAATAATCACTTCCAAGTTCCAACTTCATCATCATTCTCATCATCATCAACAAAACATTATTCATTGAATTGATAAATTCTAAATCCTCAAAAAGGTTGACGTGAAGCGGAGTTGTTTCCCGCCCAACCACCACCGTCAACAGGCAACTGAACATTCTGCATATTCAAAGGCAGATTGAAAAACGGCAAACCAGAAGATGGATCAGGAAATGGACTAGTATTCCCACCACCAACGCCACCAACGCCACCAGCACCACCACTACCAGAGCCTTGAGAACCACCACCTCCCGCCACTGTCTGCATCTGAACCTGTTCCTCATCATCCAAAGGCAACCTCTCATAAGCCACATTAGTAAACGAAGCAGCAATCACAATCACCGGTCCCGCCGCAATGAGTTCACCAACCACACTTCCTCCGACCACCTGTCCCTGACCTCCTGCAAGATAAATCGTCAAACTAGTCGCTCCAGGAGGAGCCGGCGGTGGCAGAAAAGATCCAGACAAAGACAATATCTCAAATCTTCCATGAAGAGTCACAGCACCACCAGCCGCCGCCGGCTGCCTGAGACTAACATTCGTAACCGTGCCAGTTCCGCTTAAAACACAGATCCCACGCTGACGGCGGCGAGCGTAGTTCGTAACACATTCGAAAACATCAGAACCGCTAGCAACTTCAAGAATATGAGCTCTGAGAGTGTTGGCGCTTTCTCTCGTGATAATCACCGGAGGTTTCGCCTTGTTTTTCGAGCCTGGCGGTCTGCCACGTGGACGACGTCCGACTACGTCACCTGGACCCGCAGCCGAACCTAACTCCAAGCCTTGGCTTCGGTCATCTTCGTCGTTGGATGAAAACGGTGCTGCACCACCACCAACGCCGCCACCAACTCGATTCGATTCTTGCTCTTCGGAATCGTGATGGTGTTGCTGATGTTGCTGCTGAAGGTGCAAGTCTTGTCTGTGAAGGTTTTGCATAAAGCGCGATGCACTTCCTAAATCCAAACCAGCCATCAAGGAAATAGAGAGAGAAAATATATAGATATATAAATTAAAAAAAGTTTAATTTATATTATAAGAGAAAAACAAAACAAAACAAAATGAAACAGAAAGAGAAAACAAGGAAAGTTATTTTTATTTACTATAGAGAAAGAAAGACTATAGTAAATAAATAAATATAATTTTTTTTTGGTCTAAGAACACTGTGTTGTTGTTCACCTTGTTTTTGTTTTGTTTATTGGTGTTTGTGATGTGAGTGTGTGCAGTATATAATAGATAATAGACATATAGAAAGAAGAAAAAAAAAGTGATCTACTAGGTGGTGGAATAGAAAATCATTTTTGGGTTGGAATGAAAAGAGACAGAAGAGCAGCTATGGATATGGAGTGAAGAGAAAGAAAAGGAGGAGAAGAGAAGGTGATGAAGAGGTATGGGAGAAAGAGAGAGAAATGAGGTTGAAGGAGACAAAAGACTCAATAACAAGTCATTTGTTTGGGCAACCTAAAGATTATAAAATATGAAGAATTAGTTGGAGAAATCTCTTTAAGACGCTTTCTTATACTCCAAACTCTTCCTCACTCTCATTCTTATACCGTCACCACAACGCGTTTTTATACTCACATTTTTTTTCTAAAATTTAATTATAATAATCATTTATTTCATTTTTTAAATAGAAAAATCAACAAATATATGCATATAGTCTAATTTATAGATAAAATACAGATTTTTTTAATTCAATTCTCTCTAATACTTACATCCGAAGGAAGTATTATCTTTTCTGTGGGCATTAATATTTATGGATTCTCTTTTTTTTTTTTATAAAAGATATGTATGAACTATTAAAATTATATTTTTCTTTTCTTGTAATAATTATATTTATTGAGTTTTTTTGTTAAAGATATAAAATAGTCAGAAAGTTGTTTGGAAATTGTATATTTTTAATTTTTAAATAATAATATTAATGACTCTATAAAAAATATGAATAAAATTAGGTTATGATGACTTTGTATAATATATATATATATTTTTTATTTTTTAAACTGTATTTATTTTGACTGATTAATAAATTAATAATATATGTGAATTTTTTTACTTGACTGATTAATTTAATATCTCCTTTATAGCAACACAAATTCTAAAAAATAACAGTAAAATTATATTTTCACAAAATAAATTAAACCTAACTACTCTTTATTTTCTTTACTCATATTTACTTGTCAATCTTATTCAAACATGCATGATCATTAACAAAAGTACTCCTCATCTAACTTAATTGCATAAAAGAACAATTATCAATTAGGAACATTTTAGGTCTAATATCATTAAATAGAATGAAAATAGGAAAATATACTTTAATTCTATTACAACTAATATATTACAAATTTTGTTACCAAGAAGTTTTAATAAAAAATTATAGCTTATAAATTATACTCTTTTAAATTATTATTTTATCTTAATTATAATTTTGATTCCTTTGTTTTATCCTATTCTAAATTTAAACAATTTTGATTTATTTATCATATATTTGCATTGAAAATGAATGATATGTCTTTTTTTTTTTATAAAACAGATCACTTATATTTATTATATGATTAATTGACATTTTTTTATAAGTGACACATCATTTCAACATTATTATGTCATCATTTTTAAGTTGCGTGGGTTAGACAAAATAGAGATCAAAATTATAATTAAGACTATTAATTTAGGTTTTTTTACCGAGATAACCCACTTTTTCGAAAAAATTCCCAAAATACCCCACTTTTCAGGAAAATTCCCAAAATACCCCACTTTTAGGAGGAGGCGCCAATTGGATTGGCGACCCCTCTTAAAAATTGCAAGGAGGCGCCAATTGGATTGGCTAGGGCACCTGCCCTAGCCAATCCAATTGGCGCCTATGTGTAATTTTTAAGAGGGGGCGCCAATCCAATTGGCGCCTCCCTTAAAACAGCCTCAAATGAAAAAATCTCCAACATGAAAGTTATAGATATTTTCAAGACAATGAATTTGGATATAAAGTTTGCATCATTTGGATTTTTTATGAGAAAGTTATGGGCAGTTGAAGTTGGACTTCTGAGTTTTTCAACTGTAATCTGACCTATAATGTCTTGCATTATTTCATGTGTTTATTTTAGGAATATGAATTTTTGTCCAACATAACATTTGAATTAGACATCTTAAATTTTCCAATGCACTTGGTCCCACCTCAAAATAATTAAAAATGAGTGAGTTAGGTCCCTGCGAAGTTGACCCAAAATTAGGGTTTCTGTCAAAATGACCTATAATGTTTTGAAATGAATGATGAGCTTCCAAGTTTCAAATGAATTTTTGATGAACATGAAAGTTGTTCATATGGCGACTGTTGTTAAAACTTGAATGGAGGCGCCAATTAGATTGGCTAGGGCAGGTGCCTTAGCCAATCCAATTGGCGCCTTTGTGTAGGTTTTAAAAGGAGGCGCCAACTCAATTGGCGAGTCCCTCATAAAATGCCTTTTTTGTCTTATAAATAGATGCGTTGTGTGACTATTGTTCCACAACTCATATAATCATTTGGCTATCATGTTTGGTGTTCGTCGCCGATACGGTAAGGTGATTTATGCGAGAGACAAACCTCAATTGGTGATGCTGTTTTGGAACATCACCACGTTAGATCAACTGAAGAGGGAGCTGGTTCGATGGTTAGACGGGAAAATACCAGAAGGGGAAAAAATCAGAAGTATTGAGAGACTTGACAGTATCTTTGGTTGGGTGCGAATGAAGACTGATAAGGATGCTAGGGAAATGATGTTCGGTCGAGACGACATTAATTTGATTGTTGTAATCAGTTAGAATTATTTATGTTTTCAGATGTTTTGTACTGATGTTGGTTATGAAACTCGTTGTAACAAGAACTTAATGATATATAATGATTGATTGTTACAGAAATACAATGTTACAAAAAGCTTAAGATGTAGATAAAATGTTACAAAAAGCTTAAGATCTAGATAAAATGTTACAAAAATCTTAAGATCTAGATGATGCTCCTTGATTGGGACAGTTGTTTTTGTTGTGTCCTGGTTGACGACAGATACTACATAATCTTATCATTTTATCTGTGGAATCCATCTCTGTTCTGATACGTGTGCTGTTTGGCCTTCCTTTCTTCTTTCTACGCATCTGTTCATTGTGCCAAACAATATCTCCTTCATATGGAGGCCAGTAATCCTCCATTGGTAGTACTGAAAAGCTTTGACTATATACATTCATGATGGTGCTGGCCTTGTACACATCAAATAAATGGGTGTAAGCGTCTTGACGAGTATAAGCGCATGCTGCAATGACATGGGAGCAAGGTATGCGGAAGGCCTGAAATTTTCCACAATCGTACCAACTTCTGTGTAGTCTAACAGCGTAGGCTAAATTTGGTCTCCCCTCGTTGTTGCCCATTGTTTCCTGGACGTTGAAATTTTTCTATGACGGTCAAACACTGTTACAGTGTGTGTCGTAGCTTTGATGCTCTCCTCTTTCATGACCTTCATGCAACACTCACTGAATACTTGTCCGGACATTAACACTGCACTCCATCTTTCACCTCTGGTTGCGAATATAGAAGCCAACCTATAATAGGTTGATCTTACCAAGGCGGTTATCGGCAGATTTCGAATCCCTTTGAAAACCCCGTTCATGCATTCCACAATGTTTGTTGTCATGTGGCCCCATCGACAACCACCGTCAAATGCTCTTGTCCACTGCTCTACTGGGATGTTATTTATCCATCTCCCCGCGTCTTCATTAGACAGTCGAATCTCATCACGATAATATTGAAATGACGGTTGAGTTAAAGCATACCCAACATTCACCACCTTCTTGCGAAGATTCTTATCTTTTATAGAACGCATGAAGTTTTGTGCAATGTGTCTATTACAGTAGACATGTGTAGAAGGAGGATCATGCCATCCGTTGTCATGGTTGTTGTAGGCACTTTCAATGGCAGCATGTCTATCTGAAATCAAACATAGATTGGCTTGTGGAGCGACATGCGTTCTGAGATGTCAAAGAAAGAAACCCCATCCACCAGCCGTTTCACCTTCAACAAGAGCAAAGGAAATGGGAAATACATTGTTGTTACCGTCTTGTGCAACTGCCATGAGCAAAGTACCCTTGTATTTTCCGTATAACCAGGTGCCATCAATTTGCAAGAGAGGTTTGCAGAAAGCGAAACCTTTGATGCACGGGTCAAATGCCCAAAAGAGACGGTGAAATATTCTATTACCTGTAGCACAGGTTCCGTCTGGCATCATTGTTGGCACTGTCTCCAGAATTGCCGCAGTTCCTGGGACATAAGTTTTTAGTGCCCATAAAAACCGTGGTAATTCCTTGAATGAATCCTCCCAGTTGCCGAAAACCTGTTCAACAGCCTTTGTCCTCGCAATCCATGCTTTCTTGTAAGATGGAGTATAATTATATGTTGTTCGGATATGGGATATAATTATACTCACCTTCACTGATGGGTCTTTATTTACCAATGGCAGAATGTCTTGACATATCAAAGTTGTGCTCAGTTTACGGTGATCTTGTTCAATGTTAGTTGCAACGCAACTGTGTGGTGGGTCTATTGAAGCGATCTCCCAAGAGTCATTTTTCTTCTTGTAAGATGCAGCCAAACGAAACTTACAAAGCATGTTACGACATTCGATAACATACCTTCTAGAATCAGTGCGTTTCACTGTAAAGTCAGCAAAGTTTTTCATGTGGAATTTTTTTATTGCCAAGACACATTCTTCTTTGGTACGAAACATGTCTCCCACCTTTAATTCGCCTACTGGTCTCGGATACGGATTATAGAAGACACTGTCGGACGTTTCATCATCGTGAAGATCCATATTTGTCATATGTTGAGGAGGATTGTAGGCATGACTAGGAGGTATTGGTGGTGGTTGAGCCTCATCTTCATCGTCATTGTTCAGGATGTGATCAACCTGTATCTCAGTCTCCTCTTCTTCTTCATCAACAACGTCGACTTCTACTTCTGCTTCTGGGTTGAGTTCATCTGACCATTGTGCATCATCTGCGGCATCTTCACCAGCTGCATCCTGATCGGTTAGTTGAGACTGTTGAGATGGTATACATGGTTGTAGAGTAATGTACAACTCGATACAATCCATGCCTGAATGTTCATGACTAAGAAACATGTTTTCAACATCTTCATCGTCTCGTATCTTAAGGGGGAAAAACTTGCATTGACCATTCTCAAAAAATATAGGATTTTGATATGTCATCTTTGACAGAATACCTGATCCTATAAAGGATTGTATTCTTTTTTTCAAATGCAAAAAAGTTTCATTTCTCTTCAACGTGACTCTAATGGTATCAGTGTTTCTAAAACAAAAACCATGAAGCTCAAACTCAAAAGTTTCACCGTTGCAGTGAACGTTGACACTGTATAATGATGAAGATGACATTTTGGAGATGAAAACTATTTTGCAAGTGCAGATGAATGTGAGTGAAGTGTCTTGGATGTTGATAGTAAGACACTTAAATAGATGGTATCAGTGTCTCACATGCTAGCTAGTTCTGAGATGATGTGTCGGACATTGAAGCTACTCTGAGATAATGTGTCAAGCATGCAAGTCAGTTCTGAGATGAGGTGTCTGTCATGCAATACAGTGTGAGTTGATGTGTCAAGCAAGCTAGCTAGTCATGAGTTGATGTGTCTGTCATGCAAGACAGTGTGAGTTGATGTGTCAAGCATGCTAGCTAGTCAAGACAGAAGTGAGTCTTCAGCATGCAGGATACTAGAGAGCCACGTGTCTGAGATGATGTGTCAATCCTGCAAGACAGTGTGAGTTGATGTGTCAACCAGGCAAGCTATCAAGAAGTGACTCTTCAGTATGCAGGAGACAAGATAGCCATGTGTCGGACATGTAAGACAGTTCTGAGATGATATGTCAGTCAGGCAAGACAGTGTGAGTTGATGTATCAGACAGGCAACCAGTCAAGACAGAAGTGAGTCTTCAGCATGCAGGATACTAGAGAGCCACATGTCTGAGATGATGTGTCAATCCTGCAAGACAGTGTGAGTTGATGTGTCAACCAGGCAAGTTATTAAGAAGTTAGTCATCAGCATGCAGGAGACAAGACAACCACGTGTCGGACACCTAAGATGGTCAGACATGATGTGTCAACCATGCAAGCTATCAAGAAGCTAGTCATCAGCATGCAGGACACAAGACAGACACGTGTCGGACACCTAAGATGGTCAGAGATGATGTGTCAATCATGCAAGCCATCCATAAGTGAGTTGTTCAGCATGCAGGAGACAACAATGCCACGTGTCAGACATGCAGATGGTGGCGCCAATTGGTTTGGCGCCTACACTTAAGGCTTGTACATGGTCGCCAATTTGAATGGCGCCCCCATGGAGTCAGTCCTCGAAACCAAGCATTCAGAACTAGCCTTGCATGCATGTACCCTATGGTGTCGCCAATTTGAATGGCGCCCCCTCTTTATTATTGTACATGGTCGCCAAATGAGGTGGAGACACCATGCAAACACAATTTTTTATGCTCTCCTCCATTTGCCTATAAATTCATCCACTCCTTCAACAATTCTTCCACACCAACATTCTCACTACTTCATCTACATTACTTCTTTTACAATTTCATCTTCAACAAAATCTTCCAATTTCATCTACACCAACTCCCCAACAATATGTCTTTACTCACAATGGGCGAAGCACACAGAGGAACAGTTGCAAACATCGCAACATACGTAAGTTTTTTCTTATACTAATTTTTTATGTTTCATCTCCACCAACCCCATTTTATTTTGAAATACCAACTTAGTCAAGTGTTATATTATTTCTATTATAGGATGTATCAAGGTTTCGAACTCGAGTCCACGAATTTGTCCCAATGGACCCGATGATTCAACCTTATGTTGAACTCGCCGGTTTTGGTCACATTAGCAAGATTATGTCTTGGTCTATAGATAACAAGTTCATTCTAGCATTATGCGAAAGATGGAGGCCAGAGACACACACATTTTGGTTTCCAACCGGTGAGTGTACCGTGACGTTAGAAGACGTCTACATGCTTTTAGGACTACGAATTAAAGGCAAAGCTGTTAATGGTAAGACCAACTATGCAAATTCAATTTGCATGGAGCTTTTAGACACTGATTTGTTAGATGATAATGCTAGAGGTCAAGGTATACTACTCTCACGCCTAAAGTCATATTATAATAGTTTATATTTAGATGAGCATTCTACCGAAGATGCTCGAATAATCAAAACTAGATGTTACATTATGTTGTTACTAGGATCCTTTTTATTTCCCGAAGGTAGTGGTTCTAGCATGCATATTATGTACTTACCTTTACTTAGACATATAGATAGAATAGGTAGTTACAGTTGGGGATCCGCATGTCTAGCCTATCTCTATAGTTTGTTGTGCAAAAACTCCCACAAAGACACATCTACATTTTCTGGATGTGCTGTTTTGCTACAAGCATGGGGATGGTCAAGACTACCGTCTCTAGCACCGGTCAATAGCAACCCCTTCACTTTTCCATATGCAAAAAAGTAAGTTGTTTAAATTGCTATATATTTACTTACTTCCTTACAGTTTAGTACCCATAACTAATTTATTTTAACTTTTTGGTGTAGATGGTCGGCACGTGGTATGAATTACAGCAGATGTCCGAGACACTGTATTACTCAGTATCGCAACCTGTTGGATCACCTTCGACCGACAGACGTAAGCAAAATAACTTCATCAATTCGTCATATTATGTTGACTTTTTCTACATTCATTTAAATCCTATCCTCTTTAACATTTCAGTTCATTTGGCGTCCATACCTTAATATGGATCATGAGCATCAGGTCAACCCTGAAGACGCAGCCGTATGGACAGCATGCACACCGATAATACGGTTCACAACAGTGGAGATGCACAACACCGATCGTGTGAAGCTGCAGTTCGGTATGGTCCAGAATATCCCAGACCCCCCTAGCTAGCCTAGGAGAATGGCATATGCGTAAAGTGAACGACCAATGGAACTACAACCCTTGGCAAACCTTCACAAGATCAGAGTGTCACAAGTGGAAGCACCGTCATGACCATGTCTTAACTGACGCGTCATGCCAAATGAGGTAAAACCAAGTCGTACTTATATGGCTTGGTACAGATCGGTTGGATTTCAATTCATCGCTGATGATATGTACCTCTACGACCCACGCCAGACAAGTTACACACAAGAAGGATCAACATCTAACCCCCAACAACATTCTCAGCCCGGTTACTCACAACCACCTATCCGTCAAACTTTCCGTTCCACAAACACACAAACATACAACCAAAACATGCCATTCACCCAACCCCAATACCAAGAACATCCCCCATACCACCACCAACAAATGGACCATCAACCTCAGACCGAACATCGCTTCGCACCCACACCATCACCCTACCAAAGTCGCCTTAGCCAAAACACTAACCGCCCCTCCTCCTACCGTAGCCAAGAACCCCAAACATCACAATACCAAAACATCCCACAACCATATCTCTTCCAAACACCCCAACAACCTTTCCAACCGTTCCTAGACCCATCATTCACACCCATGTCTCCCTTCAACCGTCCCGGTCGCCCATCCATGAGTCAACCACACCCCAACTTCTCTGGCATGGGTCATGAGCTCAGCTACGCCGGTACACCATCATTGAATACTGAAGACTATGCTGAGTTGGCTGAATACCTCAACGGATCTTCTCCTATAGGAGGTAATGACGCTCCTGGACCATCAGATGAACAAACACCGGTGCAAAATCGTCAACGAGGGTTAGGGCCAAGGGTTAGGGTAGTTAGGGGATGTGGGACCGGAGGTCGGTTCGGTGATCCCGGTCATCACCATTAGGATTCTTTGTGTAAAATCCAAATTTTATTAATATCAATTCGTATTATATCAAATTTATCTTTGTGTAAACTCAAAACATTAGGTTTCTTTGTCTAAACTCCATTTTGGCAAAATTCACATACACATGTTTTGACTGAAACTCCATTGAGATGTCTACTTAAATTGTTATGTTGGACAAAATTTCATAATTCTAAAATAAACACATATGATAATACAAAACATTATAGGTCAGATAACAATTGAAATGTCAAAGAGTCCAAGTTCAGGTGCCCATACCTTTCTCATAAAAAATGAAAATGATGTAAAATTTTTGTCCAAATTCATTATCTTGAAAAGATCTAAAACTTTTATGTTGAAGGTTTTGTCATTTGAGGCTTTTATCATTCAAACAGAAGGGCTTGAATTTGGTCCCTTTTGGCAAAATTCACATACACATGTTTTGACAGAAACCCTAATTTTCGGTCATGTTCGCAAGGACCTAACTTACTCATTTTTAATTATTTTGAGGTGGGACCAAGTGCATTGGAAAATTTAAGATGTCTACTTCACTTGTTATGTTGGACAAAAATTCATAACTCTAACACAAACACATGCAATAATACAAAACATTATAGGTCAGATAACAGTTAAAATGTCAAAGAGTCCAAGTTCAGGTGCCCATACCTTTCTCATAAAAATTGCAAATGATGCAAAACTTTAGTCCAAATTCATTATCTTGAAAATATATACAACTTTTATGTTGAAGGTTTTGTCATTTGAGGCTTTTATCATTCAAACAGAAGGGCTTGAAGTTGGTCCCTTTTGGCAAAATTGACATACACATGTTTTGACAGAAACCCTAATTTTGGGTCAAGTTCGCAAGGACCTAACTCACTCATTTTTAATTATTTTGAGGTGGGACTAAGTGAATTGGAAAATTTAAGATGTCTAATTCAAATGTTATGTTGGACAAAAATTCATAACTCTAACACAAACACATGCAATAATACAAAACATTATAGGTCAGATAACAATTAAAATGTCAAACAGTCCAAGTTCAGGTGCCCATACCTTTCTCAAAAAAATTTCAAATGATGCAAAACTTTAGTCCAAATTCATTATCTTGAAAAGATCTACAACTTTTATGTTGAAGGTTTTTTCATTTGAGGCTTTTATCATTCAAACAGAAGGGCTTGAAGTTGGTCCCTTTTGGCAAAATTGACATACACATGTTTTGACAGAAACCCTAATTTTGGGTCAAGTTCGCAAGGACCTAACTCACTCATTTTTAATTATTTTGAGGTGGGACCAAGTGCGTTGGAAAATTTAAGATGTCTACTTAAAATGTTATGTTGGACCAAATTTCATAACTCTAACACAAACATATGCAATAATACAAAACATTATAGGTCAGATAACAGTTCAAAAAATCAGAAGTCCAACTTCAACTGCCCATAACTTTCTCATAAAATATCCAAATTATGCAAAATATATATCCAAATTCATTGTCTTGAAAAGCTATACAACTTTCATGTTGGAGGTTTTTTCATTTGAGACCTTTTTAAGGGAGTCGCCAATTGGATTGGCGCCTCCTTGCAATTTTTAAGAGGGTTCGCCAATCCAATTGGCGCCTCCTCCTAAAAGTGGGGTATTTTGGGAATTTTCTTGAAAAGTGGGGTATTTTGGGAATTTTTTCGAAAAAGTGGGTTATCTCGGTAAAAAAACCATTAATTTATACTTTATATTTATTAAAATCAAGATTAATCAATATTCATTTTGATTGATTGAGAAATTATTTAGTCTCTATCAATCATTTATATTTTTCTTCAATTTAGAATAAAAAATTGTAATATGATAATTTTAGTACTCACCCTGTTTAATAATATATATTTTTTAAATTATTTATCCTTTTTTTATATCAACTCTATATTTATTAATTAATTTTTTTATTATACACTTATTTATTACATTTCAACTCAATTAAGTATAATTATTAAAGATATTTTGGTAAATAAAATTTAAATTATTAGTGAAATCTTAAAAATTATTTTTATAAAATCAAAATAATCATAGAGTTGATATCAAAGTATTGAATTGATTAATTTTTTTTATATAAAAAACAACTATTGTGAAACTCAAGTATGTGACATGATGTATATGGAAATGATGTACTTAGAGCATCAAATCGGCATTTTTTGAGGAGCTTCTACTATGATGTTCTACAAATGACAACTTTCAAAAAATTATTTGGGGACGAATTTAGTGTTATACAATGGTGTACGATTCTCATTCTTTTGATTAATCTAACGGTGAATTTATATTATTAATTTAATTTAATTTATATAAAAAAATAATCATCATTTTTAATCTTTATTAGGATCACTTCAACCCTGTTTTAGACCTGTAATACCAGCACGAAATCCGACGATTTCAGATCCATTTAAACATCAAAAATAACAACTAACTACCTAGAAACATCACAAATACCATTTACAATACGTTTGTGATTTTAATTTTGATTTAAATGGTCTAAAATAAAAAACCTAAAATTAAATATTTCAAAAGCTTGTATGTTACATGCCCACTGTGTTAAAGACTTTTGCATTAAAGACTTTTGCATTGTGTTATAGTCGGTTCATGGAGTTTGCAGAAGAAACCCACAGTAGATCTACAATGGGTTTGACCCTGATTTAGACCTTTCCAAGTTGAGTGTGTTCATCATCTTTAATTACATATTATGAACAAAAATTCTGAAAATCACCAAATCAAATAATTAATTCCCTCATGGTATCTCATCATTTGCATTGGCTTTGGGATCACACCTTGGCATCCTCCTTACCCCCCATCCATTGGGCTTGTATTGGGAGAGATCATCAAGCACATGTGATTGTATCATACTTTGTTTTCTTTTGTTTAATAACCAAAATACCAAAAATATGTCTATGTATGTCTTTGTTTCTTTGTAGGTGTGTGTGTGTGTGTTCATTTGTGCCCAACCAAGTTCACAACTAGGGTTTTAGACCCTCAGTGCAAGAGATCAATTCAACAATAATTCAAATTGGTTCTAAATATCATATATGGATCCCCATGTTCTTAATTTTCCAATTTGATCAACAATTCATCAAGAGTTTGAAGCTTGTTTGCCTTGGAAACCCTAATTCATCTAGGTATCTTGTGTGACTTCCTCAACAAGTTTCTTCAACAATTTGTCAAAGATAAAAATGGATACTTAATTTTATATTATCTTATACATGTATGATCCTCCATGAGTCCCAAAGATCAAGAGAACTTCAAGTTTGCAAGTTGGTTCATAGAAGTTGACCAGAGAAAGTCAACTGATCAAAACTAGGGTTCCCTAGACCCTATCTCTTACAATTTTTGTCATATGAAAATTGTTCCAAGAGAAAGGTTACTCCTTATGACATTCCAAACAACTTTCATGTTGACATCAAGAGATAATTTTGCTTGGAAAGTCATTTTTATGGTGAAATATTATAGGTCATTTTGTATGTGCCCTCGTTAGAAGGTCAACTTCCAAAGACCATAACTTGCTCAATTTTTATGATATGAATGTCATCCATGTTTCATAATCAATTAAAATAGGTCTTCCCCAACTTCTATTATTTGTGAAAGTTAAAATTCCACTTGCAATGGCATGTTCCAAGAGGAAACATCATAGATCATTTTGGGCCAATACCATTGAGCAAACAATTTTCCTCAACTTCTAAAATGCATAAATCCCTCATGCCTAATCTAAATGATGTCAAATTTGTAACCAAAATTAATAGTAATGAAAGAGATACAAATTTTATGACGAAACCATTTTCATTTGAAGCTCATAGCAAAAGTTATTCAAGGTGGAAGAAATGGTCATTTGACTTGGGACTTAGAAAATTTTCAATCATGTTTGATTTCTCAAACTCCCACCTCATAATTCATCATGATCCAAGCTCCAAATGAAAAAGTGTTCAACATCAAAGTTGTTCCCCTTGATATCACCTTTGCAAAACATTCAAGGTCACTTCATTTAGACAAGAATTGAGGGACTTGTGCATGGGTTCTTTACATGGCTTCATTTGGTAAAATATTTGTCCAATTTCCATTTCCATAATCCATGATCACATGATATCATTTCAAGTTGATTAGCACAAAATGTTAGACCTCTTGGCATCATTCAATGGGCCTTGTACACTCCCATGCGTCCATGTAACCAAGGTTGCTATTTTTGAAAATTTTGGAAAGTGTGTGAAAAGCAATGCAAAACCATATATATACATGGCCTCTTGCTCAGAATCAGGGATCCTTGGCCCAAGCTTTGATCTTCAAACACCCTCACTTCTATTAAAGGATAATCTTGAAGGTTTTCATTTGAAAATCGAGTTTTAAATTCACTTATGTTTCGAAGTTGAAACTCCAGAAGTCCAAGTCATTTGAGTTTCCTTTTCACTTCCTGCAAGCAATTAGAAGCAAGACAAGCTAATTGAGATCCAGATCGAGCTTCATCACTGCCAAACAGAAGGTGAATTTTCTCAATTTTCTCTTTTTCGATTCTCCCTCAATTCTTAACTATTTTGATTAATTTTTGGTTGACTAAAGTCCTACCAATGTAGGCAACAAGATTGAGTTGCTTTGAGGTCAAATCGAAGCAACTCAAATCATGCTCCTCAAATTTCAAATCCATGTATCTTTCAATATAGTTGGAATTGAAAGAAATTGAGGCCAAATTCGAGCTCCTCGGCATTTTTCCTTTAAAATAGTATACTCACTTTTTATTTTAGTGGTGGTTGATGGTGGACCAGTACGGTGAGGTCCACCGAAGAAGACAACCGGAGCTAGGACTTCGGTGGTGTGTTGGCACTCTCCAAACCCTTTGATCATGATCTCACGTTTTAATCTGATCCCTTTCTTTTAAATACCAAGTTTGCAACGTGTTGACTGCAATGTACCATGGGACGCGCGCGCTTGTCCATCAGATCTTCCACCTCAATTAATGAGGGAGATCTGATGGCCCTCGTTTTTCCTAATTTCTTTTTAATTTCTGATTTTTCATTTAATCCCTTTATTTTGTTTAATTCATATTAATTTCATTTTTAATCCAAAAAATATGGGACTTTCACAAAAAATCTTTAAATATTTTCCTCTTCCATATTTTGAATTGAAATTATTTTTTTGATTAATTTTAATATTTTTCATGAATTAAATGTTTTTGGACATATTTTTAATTATTTTAAAATACTTATGACTTTCAAAAATCATGAAATTTTTTGTCTAAGGATAAATCCCCTGGCCATTTGTTTGGTGTTTTGAAGAGATTTGAGGTTTTGTTCAGATTAAAATGCATTTTTATTCATTTTTAAATTGATTTCTAATTGAATAAATGTTTGAAAATTGTGTTGAGCCATTTTTATGGTCTTATGATGTTTGACTTTCTGTTTGGCCTTGATCATGGTTGATTTGACTTTTGTTTGACCAATACTATTGGATTTAGGGGATTGATGAAATATACATTTCATCTCCCAAAATGAAGGGATAATTTTGATCAGATGAAATTCTTCATGTGATCAATTTGGATTCTATTTCCCCTTCCTTCTTCATCTTCATCCCTATTATTCCCCAATCCATCATTGACCAATGAAATCCCTTCATGTCTATTGACTAGTTGATTCATCAATGACTTTGTGTCAGATGAATCAACATGAGTCAGACTGAGATAGGTCATTCCCCTATTTCTTTTAGTGCATGGTATGTTTTAGGAGTTTGGTTCTTTGTACCAAATCTCTAACATGCATTAACACCTATATTTGTATTTCTCGGCCTCAGATAGTTGTGACTTCTACATAAGTCCAATTACGATTGCTTAACATATATGTGACTTCTACATAACACCTATATTTGTATTGCCCGACCTCAAGAAGGCATAGCATTCTAGCAAGTGAGATTGTAAGTCTCCCATTCTTCATGGTATTGTGAGGACTTGACCTTTTTCCTTTCATGAGAGCTAGTGGCGTACTTATTGAATTATCCAAGTTGGAGCCCTTCTCATGGATGATATCTTGGTTCAAGGATTCATACTTGTGAATCAATGGTTGAGTGTTCTCCAACGAATGACTTAATAATTAAGACTCTTCACTAACACTTGACTAACACTTGACTGAGTTTTATTCATATTACTTTATTTTTCAAGTCATTTACTTTATGCAATTTAAATTTCAGTTCATTTACTATTTATCTGCGATTTACATTTCATGTCACTTGTTTATACTTCAGTCCCTTTCACTTTACTCACTTGACCCATATCCTCTGATTGTATATAATGTTTACTTTGTTTTTATTTTGTTTATGGTCTTAGAACTTTAAAACACCTAATAACAATAAAAACCCTAAAAAATATGTTGGTGGACTGTTGGACTTGATATGAACTTTTGGACTTAGAATAGACAATTTCCCTATACTTTGAGGACTTGGCCAATGCCACTATCTAAGATTGAGCCATCCTTGTGTACCTTTCATCTGATACAAGAGACCTTGAGTGGACTTTGACTCATCTGTCACTTTGACTTTATGCTTACTTGTTATAATGTTATTATTATTGAGGTCTGATGATTGTTCTGAGTTGATCAAGGAATATTTCATCTGATGCATTGGAAGAAGTTGAAGACTTATAGCTATTGGAGTCGCTTGCTTGGATATTCTTGCTATCTTTATTTGATGTCATGGCCTTCATATAATTGCTTGGATATTACTTATGCTTGTAGCCTGCTAAAGTCCAAAGGAAAATGGGTTTCTATATGACATTCTTGTCTGTTGGATTGCATCCTATTGGTCAGATCTTTTCAACCCTTAACTTTTAATTTTTGTCTAGGATAGTCTCTTCATCTCCTCCCACTTCTTAAATTTCAAAATCTCTCCATTTTTTCAAAAACTTTATTTGCTTGTGTTTTCTAACGTATACATGTTTTAATGATTAGAAACTTTCGCCTTATGCTAATGAATTTTAAAATCATTTCTTAATCAAATTTGTAAATGAACTTAACCATATTGACTTAAATTTAAAAAAAAAAGACAAATATAACTAACAACCTTATTCAAATCTTTGGCCTTTTGTGCCTTTTTTGTTAAACTTTTGTTAAAAGCAATTCACCAACTTCTTTAAAACATTTACCACGAACTACGAGGTTTCGATCCCTCATTTTTATATTGGTACATAGGCACAAGACCGAAGGTCTTGTCAAACACAAAAAATATAATTAATGAATTCTTTTCTCATCCCCCACTTTATATTTTATCAAACATCATTTTGACCAAATCACTTTCACACAAAAAGGGCTCCCTAGAAGTATCTAGGACACTTTGGGTGCTAATACCTTCCCTCTATGTAACCAACCGCCTTACCTGTAAACTTTGGAATTTTATTAGTTTTGATTTGAAAACTTCTTATCTTTAGGTTTTGTTCATACTTTTTCCCTTTTCCTTTAGAAACAATAAAAGCGCGGTGGTGACTCTGGTTTTATTTACGTCAAGTTTATCCATAGTTTGATGGTCATGAATTTACCTCTACATCAGGAAATAAAAATATTGGTGTTAATGCATGTTAGAGACTTGGTATAAAGAACCAAGCTCCTAAAACATACCACACACACAAAATAGAATGGGAGGGACCTATCTCAGTCAGGCTCATGTTGATTCATCTGAGACAAGGTCATTGATGAATCAACTAGCATTTGACGTGAAGAGAATTCATTGGTCAATGATGGATTGGGGAAGTAGGAACCCAAATTGATCATAAGAGGATCAACCAACCCCTTCTTAGCCTCTAGACATAGTTGAGACGTAATCTTGACTTCCTTCACATCATCATCGGAACCCAAGTTAACTAATTTAATCTTCTCTTCAAACGATGAATGGCTCTTTCCTCTTGCTCAAGCAAACGAGATAACTCATCAGACACATCTTCATCATCATTCTCTTCCTCAACTTCAAACACAGGGAAATCAAAGTTTGGAGAGGGAGTAGTATCATTATGTTCAGTGGGTTTGAGAACCAACCTGCATAATGATTTGATGTTTTAATTTTAGAGAAGTGGAGTGCAAACAAATATTATGCAGATGGAAAGATTATTATTTATTTATGGTTTTTGTGATTACCATTTTCAGAAAAAGCAAAAAGTAAAAACAAACATCATAGATGTGGATGAATAAAATTGTATTTTTATTGATGATAAATTTGAAATGCCCAAGAATGTTTCACTTCTCCCTTAGGCATAGGAGAAGGATTTTTCTTAAACAATAAAACAAATTACTTTGAATGGTGCATAACTAAAGGAATGTCTACAGCAACCCAATTGTTGCAAGTTTCGTCGTGTGTCACAAAATTGGCACAACTTTCATCTTCATCATCGTCTTCAATAACTGCAGCTGAGTGTTGATCATCCTTGTGAATGAACCCTCCACTGCGGAGAACTTCTTGCATAGCCTTGACATTGGTGTTGAACGACCCTTATTGAAATCCTAGATCGGCCATGTTCTTGTTCACAATTATTTCCACAACACAACCCCACTTACCGGTGCCACCAGCCTGAATAACCTATTTTGCCTCCTTCAGAGAAGACATGGATGCCCTAGTCTTATTCAATTCATCAGCAACAGATAAGGTTTGGAACAACGTTCCAACTTCCTCTCCAACTTCCACATAGGTGAAGGATGAAAAATGGATCACCAAAATCTCTTTCTCCCCACCAACAATGACGAGCTTGTCGTTCTTAATAAATTTCAGCTTTTGATGCAGAGTAGATGTCATAACACCAACTTCATGGATCCATGACCTTCCCAACAAATAACTATAGGCCGGGTGAATATCCATTACTTGGAAAGTAATTTGAAAATCACTGTAGCGGGAAGTTCATGATCATCAAGCTATTGACAAGCTAGAGATCAATTAACAAGAGTCGCCACCGCGCTTTTATTGTTTCCAAGGGAAAAGGGAAAAGTACGAACAAAACCCAGATAGTAAGAAGTTTTCAAATAAAAACTAATAAAAGTCAGAGATCACATGTAATGGGGTTGGTTACACAGAGGGAAGGTGTTAGCACCCAAAGTGTCCTAGGTACTCATAGGGAGCCCTTTTTGTGTGCATATGTATTTTTGTATAAAGTGATGTTTACAATCAAATAGAATGGGGGGATGAGAAAATAACTGGTTAATTAAATTTTTTTTTTGTTTGACAAGACTTTCGGTCTTGTGCCTACGTACCAACATAAAAATGAGGGATCAAAACCTAGTAGTTCGTGCTAGAAATTTCAAAATGAGTGTGTTGATTTTAACAAAATTTAAGTTTGAAAGTCACAAAGGCCTAAAATGATTTGAATGAGTTAGTTCTTTTTGGCTTTTTTGAAAGTTTAAGTCAAGTATGATTAAGTTTATTTACAAGTTTTATTTAAGAAAGTAAGTTTGAAAATGCAATGGCATAAGGCCAAAGTTCTATCTTTTGCAAAAGTGGTCAAAGTTTAGAACAAAAATAGTTCACACAAAGAAGTTTTGAAAATGGAGGGAGATATTTTGAAATTAAAGAAATGGGTAGAAGATGAAGAGACTACCTTATGCACAAAATTTAAAAGTTTAAAGTTGAAAAGATCTGACTAAATGGGAGCAATCCAATACAGAAGTATGTCAATAGAAACCTAAAATTCCCTTGGACTTTTTAGATTCAAGCAACCCACAAATGCACAATTATATCAATCTTGAAGAGCAAAGACATCAAATAAAGATGGCCTCATCCAAGCTTATTCACTTCAGTGATCTTCTTCAAAAGAACCTATGTAGCAGATGAATTCCACAAGTCACAGGTTCAACATAACAACTTAGTAATGATCAATGTTGCAGATGAATCTGGAGAGATCTTGAATGATGTATCAGATGAAGTTCAAACTTGCAAGTTCTTGATTCTTCAACAAATTGGCATTGGCCAAGTCCATTAGCAAAGGAATTTTGCCTAAGTTCTAAGTCCAATTGGGCAAGACCAAAACAACAGTCCACTCAAATGTCTTTTAGGGTTTTTGTTATTATTATGTGCATTAATGGTCAAAGACCAATCAAACAAACAAAGCAACAAAGTATATCACACAATATGGTCCAAGTGGACAAAGTGAAAATTGCATAAACAAAAACAATTAGAATGATATGTACAATGACAAATGATAATAGAACAATAAAAGTAAATTGCATTAAAAATAAAAGCTTGAAAGTAAAAGTTAATGGTTAGTAAGTTAATAGTTAGTTTTGTTTTGCTTTTGATTCAAGACATTATTTGGAGAACACTCAACCCACTTGCCATAAGCGTGGATCCTTGAACCAAAACATCTTCCAAAGGAAGGAAAGAAGGCCAAGTTTCCACACAATACCATGGAAGAGGGGAGACTTACAATCTCACTAACTAGAATGCTTATGCCTTTTATGTCACAAATTTAGCGCTATGTTAAGAAATCGTAATTGGACTTATGTAGAAGTCACAACTATTTGAGGTCGGGCAATAAACTTTTGGTGTTAATGCATGTTGGAGACATAGTATTAAGAACTATGCTCATTAAACATACCACACACAAAAATATGCAAAAGGTGTGGCCTAATCTCATCCATACTCATGTTAATCTTTCAATCAACTAGCATTAGGACTTTGAGATGTCATTGGCCAATTGAAAATGAATGGATGAAGAAGGGGAATAAGATGAAGAGGGAAAGGGATGAATGGAATCACAAATTGGTCAAAGGAGGACTTTTACCAAATTAATATTATTCATTCATTTTGGGAGATGGAATGTACATTCCATCAATCCCCTAAATCCAATAATATTAACTTGACAAAGTCAAATCAACCTTGACCAAGGCCCAACAACAAATGAGAAACTCAAATAAGTCAATACAAATGGTCAACATAATTAAAATGACATTTATTCAATTAAAAATATTAAAATAATGCATTAAATTCAAATATGTTTTGTCCAAATCCTAAAATCACATCAAAACACCAAATAAATGGCCATGTGATTTATCATAGGTCAAACAAGGTGAAAGGACCTAGGATAAAAACTTTTATAATTTTTGGACACTTAAAAATATTTTTAAACCATTAAAAACAAATGAAAAATAAATTAATTCATGAAAAATATTAATAATGATCCAAAAAATAATTTTAATTCAGAATATGAAAGAGAAAAATATTTGAAAATATTTGGTGAAAGTCCCATATTTTTTGGATCAATATTAAATTTATATGAATTATTGAAGAAAATGCAATTAAATGGAAATTCAAAAAATGCTAAAATACGTGGACCATCAGATCTCCCTCATTAATTGAGGTGGCAGATCTGATGATCCACAACACGCGTTCCACCAACACCTTAGTCAAGCGCGTTGTAACATGAGTAATCAAAAGGAATGGCTGAGATTAGAACATGAGAATTAGATCACACGGTCCAGACCAAAGACACATCATCACCGGAGCCAGAGCTCCGGTTGTCTTCTCCGCTGAGCCTCGCCGGACTGGTCAACATGAACCATCACCAAAATTTCAAACAGGAACATGATTTTAAAGAGAAAACATCACTGAGCATGAATATCACCTCCATTTCTTCCAATTCCAACTATATTGAGAGATATGTGGAATTGAAAAATGAGGTTCATGATCTGAGTTGCTTCGATTTGGCCTCAAAGCAACTCAAACACCTTGCCTACATTGGTAGGACTTCAACCAACACAATAATGAATAGAATTGAGCAAGAAACAAGGAGAATCGAAGAGATCAAATTTTCTGCAAATTACCTTTAATGGAGGTCTGAGCTTGCTAGGTCTTGATCTGAATCATGCTTTGCTTTACTTCAATTGCTTGCAGAAGAGGAATAGAAAGGCTTAGAATCAATGGACTCCTGAAGAATTGAATTCCAAAACAGTGGAGATTCAAGCTCAAATTCAAATGAATTTATCAGGGTTATCCTCTCAATGTGAATGGTTTTCAATGGAGATTCGAAGCTGGCGCAATGTGTGTGTTAATTCTGAGCATAAGGGCTTCAATTTATAGAGAAATTGGATGATATTTGCACACTCACTTTCACTTTCCAAAATTGGAAAATTATGAAAGCATGGTGCATGGGCGTGCATAGGCCCATGAAATGATTTCTTGAAAGTCCAAAATGAAGTTCAGATGCATTGGAAATGGATTGGATTGCAAGGCAATTGAGCATTGTCATTTGAAGTTTGATCCATGCCACATGATACCAACCTGTTCAAGCCATGTGCAGCCTATGCATTTCTCATCCAAAATGCATGAATTTTAGCTCTTTGGAAAGGTGAGATCAAGATAAACAAGTTTGATGTTGAACACTATCTCATTTGGAGCTTGGAACATGGAGATATTTGAGGTGGAAGTTTGGAAAATTTTGACATCTAAATTTTTTTCTAAGTGTCAAGCCGTATGTCTCAATATTCCACCTTGCTTAACCTTTCATAGGAGCTTCCAATGAGAAAAGTGTATTAATCAAAGTTGTATCTCTCTCAAAGACCTTCAAGATGGTCACCAATTTCATGTCATTTGGATTTGAAATGATAGAGTTATGCATTTTAGAAGTTTGGCAAAACCACTTGATCAATGGTATAGGTCAAAAGTGACCTATAATGTAGCCTCATATCACATGTTCAAAGAAGTTGAATCAGATCTTACTCCAAAGACAAAAGTTGAATTAGACACATTGAATTTAATTGTGTAACTTGGAAATATTTCATCTCATAAAAATTGAGCAAGTTATGGCCTTGGGAAGTTGACTTTCAAATTAGGGTTTAGACAAAATGACCTATAATGTTTCAACATAGAAAATGATTTTCTAAGCAAAACTAGCTCTAGGTCTCAACATGAAAGTTTTTTATAATGTCATTTATAGTAAGTTTTCTCTTATAATCATTTTCATATGGTGAAAATTGTAGGAGATAGGGTCTAGGGAGACCCAATTTTGATCAGATGAATCCATCTGGCCAACCACCATCAACCAACTTGCTAATTTCCAATTATCTTGACTTTCTTGGCTCATAGTAGATCATATATGCATAAGATGATGAAATTTTAAGTGTCCCTTGAGAAATTTTATCAATTGGTGAGATAGCTTGTTGGAGAAGTTACTCAAGATACCCAGTCAAACTAGGGCTTCCAAGGCAAATCACCCTCAAACTCTTGAAACAAACTTGATCAATATAACATGTAGAAGAAATTAGGACTCATATATGATGCTCATAACCATTCTTGAGTTTATTCTTAATTATGCTCTTTGTTCATGAGGGTCTCAAACCCTAGATGTGATCAATGGATTAATGAGATCATGCCCTACCTACAAAATAGTTAGATAGATACAAAGATATATTTTTGGTATTTTAGTTAGTAAAATGATAATATACAAGTATGATATAACCACAAAGTGCTTGGTGATCTCTCCCAAAACAAACCCAATGGAAGAGGGTAAGGAGGATGCCAAGGTATGATCCCAATGCTAATGCATATGATGAAATTGCATGAGGGATCTTAGGGTCAAAATTGGGGTCTTACAGCTGCCCCTATTTAAGGACATTCTAACTAAGGAGGTGAAGGTTAAAATCTTCGGCTCGACCCAGTAGAATGGGCTTAAATAACAACATAGAGAAACAAATTTTGGTCCCTAAGAGACCTCATGATGCATATGATCTGGATGCAAAAGGTTAATGCTCTGTGGGGAAATATTGCCACAAAGGAAAAGAAATCAGAGAGACCGAAAGTCCGTAGGAGCACAATGCATTCCCTAAGGAAAACTCGCTGGGGCGACAAAGACTCTAGGGGATAAAAGGAGTTATGCGTAGGCCAGGCTAAGACTTAAAACTACTGGGGGACTCGAGGAAATCCATACAAAAATGGAAAGACTCAGTCGGGGAAGCAAACAACACATGAAGGGGATACGAATAAGTCAGGATAAAGCTGAAGTACATGACTTATGCAGGGGAAACAAAAACATTTGCATGGGATACGAGTAAGATTGAAATACTCGACTCACGTTCGATACAAAACGATTTCACTAAGGAAAACACACTCAACTCAGCTGGGGAAGAAATAAAAATTCCAACACAGGAGGAACAGAAATCTATTACCTACTACCTGTTACTAGGTAAGGAGATAATAAAGATCTAATAGGGAGGACATCCGTCATCGGTTAGGATGAACATATAAAGGATGACTCACTGAGGAAAATCCAGGAGGAATATTCATTACCGATTACTGGGTAAGAAATAGCCTTGTTGGGAAAAACTGCAGAAAAATAGGATTTACAACTACCAGTTACTGGGCAGAAGACCAAGGGTGAGAGTATCCGTCATCGGTTAGGATGAACATATCAAGGATAAACTCGACAAGGAAGAAAATCTATCATCGATTAAGATGAACATATCAAGGATAGACTTGCCTGAGGATGTCAAGGAGGATACCCGTCATTGGTTAGGATGAACATATCAAGGATATACCAACTGAACAAAAAGGGTAATTACATCTATCGAAAAACTGGATAGAAAATCGTCAGAGAGAAAATCCATCACCGGTTAGGATGAACATATCAAGGATCAACTCTGCGAGGGGACAAAGATGGGATTTACAATTATCGGTTACTGGGTAGAAGACCAATCAAAGAGAAAATCCGTCACTGGTTAAAGTGAACATATCAAGGATAGACTCTGAAAGGGGAGAAAATAAGGATTACATCTATCAATTACTGGATAGAATACCAAAGAAGAGAAAATTCGTCACTAGTTAAAGTGAACACATCAAGGATAGACTCCGCTCAAGGGGAACAATAGGATTTACAACTACCGGTTACTGGGTAGAAGACCCCAAGGAGAAGAAAACCCGTCACTGGTTAAGATGAACATATCAAAGATTAACTCTCTGAGGAACAAAAATCGTAATTACAACTACCTTTTTACTGGGTAGGATACCAAAGAAGAGAATATCCGTCACTGATTGAAGTGAACATATCAAGGATAAACTCCTGCGGGGGAAAGAAAGATATCCGTCACTGGGTAGGGTGAACATATCAAGGATATACTTTCAGGGGACTCTACTGGAGACCAAAGGGTACTTTTGTCGGGTATAAGGCAAGAAGTAGCAAACTGCAAACTAAGAAGAATATTACCAGTTACTGGGTAATATACTCTTAGGGGACCAAAACATCTATCTAGGTAAGAGCTAGAAATAAAACGGTTAATCAAGACTCAACCCAATGAGGACATAACTCAAGGGGAGTAATTCCATCCAGAAAATTTGCTGGAGAGGAAACTGAAATAACAATCATCCACGAGGAGACAAACTCAGTGGGGAAACAGAGAAAGGTTAAAGTCTTTTTTGCTTAGGGGCTGACACTCTATAATCGAAGGAGGACAGACACCAGATTTGGTATGGGGATAAAGTACCGCCATAACAAAGAATAAAATCTCAAATAAATCAAATATGAAGATGCAGGATATGCAAATCATGAATTTATATGAATGTATATGTATACATGGTGATTATGCTGACAAAACGATCACAAAGGATACAAAGGTGTCGCAAAAGAAATTGAACCATCGGTACAATCATCGGTCAGTCCACAAAAATCATGGAGACAAACTGTTGGAGAGCAGAGAGATCGACATCAAAGACTTAACCTTGGCTGGGGGAAGAGACCCGCTGAGGATAAAACATCCAAACTGTAAGGGATTTTAAGTTAACACCATAAAAATGGGAGACAACCCTACTGGGGAATAAATCAACAAGCTGCTCAGAAACCAGGAGGTAACTCTGTCAGGGGAGCAAAAATACGACGATCAGTGGGGACACCAGGGAGATCTACTAGGGAGAGACCAAACATCTTCTGATGACGATCTACCGACTGAGGAAAAATGAACTCCGTCGGGAAGGTTGAAACTCTGTTGGGGATGGAGACAGAAACTCCACTGGGATGTACAAACTTCGTTGGGGATGTACAAACATTCTGGTAACTTCACTGGAGAAAATAATACGCCACAGAGTAATGAACCAACCAACTCAGCTGGGGAAAAGTACTCTACTGAGGAAATGAATCAACACCGATGTCTAGAGATACCCGAAGAGTTACTGCTTGGGGAACCTCAGATGCTTCACACTTAAGGACTTGCTTTTTCACTAAAATGTTGTTGATATTACTGTTACTTACTTTGGAAAAGTTCGTGCTTTTATATATTAAAGAAAACTTGATTTTTGATTTAAAATTTTTAATTTTAAAATGATCATAATAAAAATTTAAAACTATTGGCTGAAGTAAATAAGAATAGAGACAATTGGATAAAAGCTTAACTTTATTTAATAGAATGGTAGTCTATAAATGACGAGACTCCATAGATTTTACAAAGATAAAAATGGTAATTTACATGGAAAAGGGTTACATTGAATACAAATGATCCTTAATCCTTCTACCAAATCTTGATATCCACTGTGCTCTTGACCACTGCTGAAGATGAACCAACGTCAATTCTTGTGCTCAAACAAGTCTTCAAAATATCACTAAAGATCAGCAGAATGCAGTTACTTGCCATAATCCCTAATTTTTGCATAAGTTGCCCCAAGGTGGGGTACTCATCTTCTCGGGATTTTCTTTTCTGTTTTTATGTGTCTAATTTTTGCCTAGATCGCCCTTTCGGGTTTTCAATCCACCGAGACGCTCATTTTTGCCTAAGCCGCCCTTTCGGGTTTGAAACTTAGCGACCTGTTCTTTTCCTTTTTTAGGCGAAGTATTTCTTGACTGCATTGGCGTTCACAGGACGAGTGAACTCTTCACCATCCATAGTTGTAAGAATCAGGGCACCACCGGAAAATGCTCTCTTAACAACATATGGGCCTTCATAATTGGGAGTCCATTTTCCTCTGGAATCTGGTTTGAACGTCAAAATCTTCTTGAGCATAAGGTCTCCTTCTCTGAACACTCGAGGTTTGACCTTCTTAACAAAAGCTTTCTTCATTCTCTTCTGATATAACTGACCATGACACATGGCAGTTAACCTCTTCTTTTCAATTAAATTCAACTGGTCAAACCTGGTCTAACACCATCCAGCTTCAGTCAACTTGGCTTTCATGAGCACACGCAATGAAGGAATCTCAACCTCTACGAGGAGCACTGCTTCCATACCATAAACAAGAGAGAAAAGGGTTGCCCCTGCTGAGGTGCGGACGGATGTACGATACCCATGCAAAGCAAATGGGAGCATCTCTTGCCAATCCTTATATGTGACAACCATCTTCTGGATAATCTTCTTGATGTTCTTATTCGCAGCTTTAACAACCCCATTCATCTTGGGTTTGTAGGGAGAAGAATTATGATGTGCAATCCAGAAGTCTTTGCAAAGAGCTTCCACCATATTGTTATTCAAGTTCGATCCATTATCAGTAATGATCTTACTTGGCACACCATAACGACATATGATCTGATTCTTGATAAACCTTACAACAACTTTCCTGGTCATGTTTGCATATGATGTCGCTTTAACCCATTTTATGAAGTAGTCAATGGCCACTAAAATGAAACGATGTCCATTTGAAGCTTTGGGCTCAATCATCCCAATCATATCAATTCCCCACATGGAGAAGGGCCATGGGGAAGAAATAATATTCAAAAGTGTCGAAGGAACATGAATCTTATCAGCATATATTTGACACTTGTGGCACTTCTTCACAAACTTGCAACAGTCAGATTCCATTGTCAGCCAATAGTAACCTGCTCGCAACATCTTCTTCACCATTGCATGTCCATTGGAATGAGTACCAAAGGAACCTTCATGCACTTCGGTCATCAATAAGTCTGATTCGTTTCTATCCACGCATCTGAGCAAAACCATGTCGAATTTTCTCTTGTATAGTACATCACCATTCAAGTAGAAACTACCAGCTAATCTTCTCAAAGTCTTCTTATCTTTCAAAGATGCCCCAGGCAGGTAAATCTGACTTTGGAGGAAACATTTGATGTCGTAATACCACGGTTTCTCGTCTTTGACCTCTTCAACAGCAAACACATGGGTTGGCCTATCAAGACGCATCACAGATAAATTGGGAACTTCATTCCAATACTTCACTACAATCATTGATGCCAACATTGCAAGAGCATCTGCCATCCGGTTCTCATCTCGAGGGATATGATGAAATTCAACCTTTGTAAAGAAAGTTGAAATCCTCCTCGCATAATCTCTATATGGTATCAAACCAGGTTGATTTTTCTCCCATTCTCCTTTGATCTGATTTACTACCAAAGCTAAATCACCGAAGACATCCAAATACTTGATTCTGAGATTCATGGCCTCCTCAAGCCCCATAATGCAAGCTTCATATTTTGCCATGTTGTTTGTACACTTGAAAGTCAATCTAGCTGTAAATGGTAGATGCGTGCCTTGAGGAGTAATAATCACTGCCCCAATGTCATTTCCATATTGATTAACAACTCCATCAAGTACCATGCCCCAACGGGAACCAGGCTCTGGCCCTTCTTCTAGCAATGGTTCATCACAAAATCTCTTCATCAGGAAATTCATATTGCACTGACCGGTAATCTTCAATCGGTTGGTGAGCCAAATGGTTAGCCAAGATACTACCTTTGATCGCTTTCTGAGATCGGTATTTAATATCATACTCTGATAATAACATCTGCCAACGGGCAATTCTCCCAATTAAAGCAGGCTTCTCAAATATATACTTGATTGGATCCATTTTGGATATCAATCAAGTGGTATGATTCAGCATATACTGACGCAAACGCTTAGCAGCCCAAGCCAATGTGCAACAAGTCTTCTCAAGCATAGAATACCGAGTCTCACAATCGATGAACTTCTTACTGAGGTAGTAAATTACAAACTCTTTCTTTCCAGTTTCATCTTGTTGACCCAGAACACAACCCATACTATCTTCTAGCACAGTCAAATACATGATCAACGGTCTTCCTTCAACAGGTGCAGACAAAATTGGAGGTTCAAGCAAATATTCTTTGATACTATCAAATGCTTTCTGGCAGTCTTCGGTCCAATTACAAGAATGATCTTTCCAAAGAAGCTTGAATATAGGCCCACATGTGGCATTCATGTGGGAAATGAATCTGGAAATATAATTCAAGCGGCCGAGAAAGCCTCTGACTTGCTTCTCAGTTTTGGGCGCAGGCATCTCTTGTACTGCTTTGACCTTGGCATGATCAACTTCAATACCCTTCTCGCTGATAATAAAGCCCAACAACTTACCAGAACGAACACCAAAAGTACACTTATTGGGATTCAAGCGGAGTTTATACTTCCTCAAGCGCTGGAATAACTTCAACAAATGCTCAACATGTTCCTCTTCATTAATCGATTTAGCAATCATGTCATCGACATAAAATTCAATATCTTTATGCAATCATATCATGAAAAAGAGTAGTCATTACTCTCTGGTAAGTTGCACCAGCATTCTTTAGACCGAAAGGCATCACTCTATAACAGAATATTCCCTAGGGTGCAATGAACGTGGTCTTCTCCATATCCTTGGGTGCCATCTTAATATGGTTATATCCGGAAAATCCATCCATAAACGAAAAGACTTTGAATTTAGCAGTATTATCTGCCAACATATCAATGTGTGGCAGAGAGAAATCATCTTTCGGACTGGCTTTGTTCAAATATAAATAGTCAACACACATGTAGACTTTTCCATCTTTCTTCGGCATAGGCACAATATTGGCCACCCATTGTGGATACTCAGCAGTTACAAGGAAACCGGCATTAATCTGCTTTTGAACTTCCTCTTTGATCTTCACAGCCATATCAGGTTGCATTCTTCTCAACTTCTACTTGAATGGCGGGCATTCTGGCTTCAACGGCAATATATGCTCCACAATATCAGAATCTAAACCAGGCATGTCTTGATAGGACCAAGCAAACACGTCTGAATACTCTCGAAACAGATCAATCAACCCCTTCTTAGCATCTGGACACAGTCGAGACCCAATCTTGACTTCTTTCACATCATCTTCGGAACCCAAGTTGACTAGCTCAATTTGCTCTTCAAATGACTGAATAATCTTCTCATCTTGCTCAAGGAGACGAGACAATTCATCACTCACCTCTATATCACTTTCCTCCTCGGCCTCAAACACAGGGAATTCAAAATTTGGAGAAGGATGAGGATCATTGTATTCAATGGGGTTAGGAACCAACCTGCATAATGATTTGATATTTTGTTTTTAGAGAAGTGAATTTGTGACCAAATATTATGCAGTTGGAAAGTTATATTGTTTATTTATGATTTTTGTGATTACCATTTTAAGAATAAAGCAAAAAGTAAAAATAAACATCAAAGATGTGGATGAATAGAATTAATTTTATTGATGAACAATTTAAAATGCCCAAACAATGTTCACTTCTCCCTTAGGCATAGGAGAAGGATTTTTTAAAATATAAAAGCAATTACTTAGATCGATGCAAAATAACAGGAATATCAACAACAGTCCAATTGTTGCATGTTTGTCCATGCGTCACAAAGTTGGTGCAGTCTCCTCTTTATTGTCCTCTAGCATAACAGCCAAGTGTTGTTCATTGCCATGAATGAAACTTCTACTACGGAAGCTGAGTTGCATCTCTTCTGATCTAACGGTTGACGAGCCCTTCTGGAACCCCAAACCAGTTCTTCCCTTGTTGTCGGCGACCTCTACCACGCGCCCCCACTGATCAACAGGACCTTCTTCAACAATCTTCTGCGCATCTTTCAAAGTGGACATAGGTGCCCCAACTCTTCTCTCAGCAACAATAGATAAGGCTTGGAATGGAGTTCCAACCTCATCCTCAGGTTCCACATAGGAAAAATATGACAAATGACTGACTAACAACGCTTTCTCACCTCCCACAATCACCAACTTGCCATTCTTGACAAATTTGAGCTTCTGGTGCAGAGTGGAAGTAACAACCCCTGCTTCATGAATCCATGACCTTCCCAACAAACAGCTGTAGGCTGGGTGAATATCCATTACCTGGAAAGTAATATGAAAATCACTCGGACCTATCTTGACTGGAAGGTCCACTTCTCCAATGACAGTCTTGCGAGAGCCATCGAAAGCTTTGACAATTACTCCATTGTATCTCATGGGAGCTCCTTGATAAGATAACTTTGACAATGTTGACTTTGGAAGCACATTGAGTGACGACCCAGTGTCAACTAGCATATTTGGCAAAGCATCTTCTTTGCAATTCATCGAAATATGCAAAGCCATATTGTGATTTCTTCCCTCCTCAAGGAGTTCTTCATCGCAAAATCTCAAATTGTTGCATGAAGTGATGTTAGCCTTTTCGACCTCTCGAGAAGCGTATACGACCCTTAGATTTATTCTGAAGATACCATAGCCTTTTCGACCTCTCGAGAAGCGTATTTGACTCACATCACACATTATCATGACAAAGACACTAACACCGTCTCTGATGTGGAACATATAGCTTTCTTAGCTCTGTGGTTGTCTCATTCTGTATTCTGCTTGAAGTCTCTGCAAGTTGCCAAAAAATATCTCACCTTGGTGAACCAACTACATGCTAGACATAACGTTTGCCTAAGTCAAATGTGTAGCGGTAAATTCATGATCATCAAGTTATGGATACACTAGACATCAAATAACAAGAGTCGCCACCACACTTTTATTATTTTCAAGGGGAAAGGAAAAAAGTACGAACAAAGCCCAAAAGTAAGAAGTTTTCAAATCAAAACTAATAAATGTCAGAGATTACAGGTAAGGGGGTTGGTTACACAGAGGGAAGGTGTTAGCACCCAAAGTGTCCTAGGTACTCCTAGGGAGCCCTTTTTGTGTGCATATGTATTTGGTACAAAAATGATGTTTACAAACAAATAGAATAGGGGGATGAGAAAATAATTCAATTAATTATATTTGTTGCGTTTGACAAGACCTTCGGACTTGTGCCTACATACCAACATAAAAATGAGGGATCAAAACCTGGTACTTCGTGATACAAATTTCAAAGTGGATGCATTGTTTTTAACAAAAATTAAGTTTGAAAGGCACAAAGGCCTAAAAATGGTTTGAATGAGTTATTTCTTTTTGGCTTTTTGAAAGTTTAAGTCAAATATAGTTAAGTTTATTTACAAGTTTGATTTAAGAAAAGAAGTTTGAAAATGCAATGACATAAGGCCAAAATTTCTATCTTTTTGCAAAGTCGTCAAAGTTTAGAACCAAAATAAGTTCAAACAAAGAAAATTTTAAAAGGAGGGAGAGATTTTAAAATTAAAGAAATGGGGAGAAGATGAAGAGACTAATCTTATTTACAAAATTAAAAGTTAAGATTTGAAAAGATCTGGCTGATGGTTAGCAATCCAATAGGCAAGAATGCCATATAGAAACCCCAAAATCCCTTGGATATTTAGAATTAAGCAACACATAAATGCACAATTATATCAGTCTTGAAGAGCAAGGACATCAAATAAAGATAGCCACATCCAAGCTTTAGCCACTCCATTATCTTCTTCAAATTAGACCATGTAATAGATGAATTCCACAAGTCACAGGTTCAAAATAACAGTCTCACAATGATCATATTGCAAATGAACTCAAAGGGATCTTGAATGATGTATCAGACGAAGTTCCAAATTTCATGCACCTTGTTTTACAATCACCAACTAGAATGCTATGCCTTTTGTGTCACAAATATAACGCTATGTTAAGCAATCGTAATTGGACTTATGTAGAAGTCACAACTATTTGAGGTCGGGAAATAGAATTTTGGTGTTAATGCATGTTTGAGACATAGTATAATGGACTATGCTCATGATTCATACCACACACAAAGAGAATATGCAAAAGATGTGGCCTAATCTCATCCATACTTATGTTGATTTTTCAATCAACTAGCTTTAGAACTTTGAGACATCATAGACCAAATGAGATGAATGCATAAATAAGGGGAATGAGATGAAGATGGAGGCGAATGGATCAAAACTCAAATTGGTCAAAGGAGGACTTTTACCAAATTAATATCATCCATTCATTTTGGGAGATGGAAAGTACATTCCATCAATCCCCTAAATCCAATGATATTAACTTGACAAAATCAAATCAACCTTGACCAAGGCCCAACAACAAGAGTCAAACTCAAACAAGTCATCACAATTGGTCAACACAATTAATTGACATTTATACAAATTAAAAAGACTAAAATAATACATTCTAATTAAATATGGTTTGTCAAATTCCTAAAACCTCATCAAAACATCAAAGAAATGGCCATGAGATTTATCATAGGTCAAACAAGGTCAAACGACCTTGGAGAAAATTTTTCAGAATTTTTAAAGACTTAAAAGTATTTTTAAACAATTAAATATAATCACAAAATCAATTAAATCCTGAAAAATATTAATAATGATCCAAAAAATAATTTTAATTCAGAATATGAAAGAGGAAATTAGTTGAAATTTTTTGGTGAAACTCTCATATTTTTGGGATCAATATTAAAATTTATATGAATTAATGAAAATAAAAGGATTAAAACAAAATCAGAAAATATGAAAAAAAACGTGAGCCACCTGATCTCCCTCATTAATTGAGGTGGCAGATCAAGTGGCCTAGAACGCGCGTTCCATGATGCACTGCAGTCAACGCGACATAGGCTTGGTAATCACAATGGACGCATGAGATTAAAACATTTTAAAAAAGATCAATGGCTCTGAACACTTTCAGCGCATCGCCGGAGTCCAAAGGTCGGTTATCTTCTCCAATGACCCTGGCCGGACTGGTTCACTCATCACCATCAAGAAAATGAAAAATGAGGACATGATTTGAAAGAAAAAATGGTGTAGAGCCCGAATCTGACCTCAATTTAAACTAGCTCCACATATATAGGAAGATATGAGGAGTTGAACTTTGAGGTGTATCAACTGAGTTGCTTCGATTTGACCTCTAAGCAACTCAATCTTCTTGCATGCATTGGTAGGACTTCAGACAACCAAAGATCCAAGAGAATTAAGTAGAATTGAGTAGAATTGAGAGAGAATCGAAGAGATGAAGTTTTATGAAAATTACCTTCAATGCTATGCAGCTCTTAATGTTGCTTGCTCCAAACATGATCTGATCACACTTGAGAAGCTAACAGGAAGTGATTAGAGAGGTTGCAAGGCTTTGGATCCTGGAGTTCTTGAATCTCCAACAGTTGAGATTCAAACTCAAATTTCAAATTGAAATTTCTCAGGTTTTCCTTTAGAATGAGAGGGTTTCAACGGAGGGCAAAGCTAGCATGCAAAAGGTTGTTCAAATGAGCTCAGAAGCATGCTATTTATAGCTAAATAGAATGATATTTGCACACTTTAAAATCTGTTCAAAATTAGCAATGTGGGTGGCACGAGTGCATGGGCATGTACAGACACATGATGCAATGCAAAAAGGTCTAAAATGATTCCAATTGAAGTATGAATGGAAGCTTGATTGACAAGGCAAAGTGAACTGAAGTTTTGAAGTTGGATTCTTTCCAATTATGCAGCCCTATTAAAGCCACGCGCAGACCTAGAAAACCTCATCGAAAATGCATGAACTTGGGTTGTTTGGAAAGCTTGGATCAAGGGGAACAAGTTTGATGTTCAACACTTTTTCATTTGGAGCATGGAAGATGGAGAGTTTTGAGGTGGAAATTTGGAAATTTCAACATGATGAAATGTTTTCTAAGTGTCAAGCCATATATCTCAATGTTCCACCTTGCTTAACTTTTTATGTGAGCTTCAAATGAGAAAAGTGTCTTCATCAAAGTTGTAGCTCTTTCAAATACCTTAAAAATGGTAACCAATTTCATGTAATTTGGATTTAGAATGATAGAGTTATGCAATTTTGAAATTTGGAAAAATCACTTTTTCAATGGTATAGGTAAAAAATGACCTATAATGTAACGTTATATCACATGCTCGTAAAAGTTGAATTAGCTCTCATTCCAAACATCAAAGTTGAAGTATAAATCTTTAATTTGATTGTGAAACTTGGAAATCTTTCATATCATAAAAATGAGAAAGTTATGGCCTTGGGAAGTTGACTTTCAAATTAGGGTTTAGACAAAATGACCTAAAATGTTTCAACATAGAAAATGATTTTCAAGCAAAATTAGCTCTAGGTCTCAACATGAAAGTTGTTTGGAATGTCATTTAGAGTAAAGTTTCTCTTGAAATAATTTTCATATGGTGGAAATTATAGGAGATAGGGTTTAGGGAGACCCAGTTTTGATCAGATGAATTCATTTGGCCAACCACCATCAACCAACTTGCTAACCTTCAATTCTTTTGACTTTCTCGGCTCATGGTAGATCATATATGCATAAGATGGTGAATTTTGAAGTGTCCCTTGAGAAATTTGATTAATTGGTGTGATAGCTTATTGGAGAAGTTACTCAAGATACCCAGTCAAACTAGGGTTTCCAAGGCAAATCACTTCCAAACTCTTGAAGAACAATTGATCAATGTGACATGTGGAGATCAATGGAACTCATATATGATGCTCATAACCATTCTGGGATCAACTCAGGGTTGTGCTCTTTTTCATGAGGGTCTCAAACCATGGATATGAACTTAATAGATCAATGGAGATCATGCCCTACCTACAAAGGGGTTAGGCATATACAAAGATATATTTTTGGTATTTTGGTTAGTAAAATGATAAAATACAAGTATAATACAATCACAAAGTGCTTGGTGATATCTCCCAAAACAAACCCAATGAAAGAAGGGTGAGGAGGATGCCAAGGTATGATCCTAATGCTAATGCTTATGATGAAATTGCATGAGGGATCGTAGGGTCAAAATTGGGGTCTCACAGCTGCCCCTATTTAAGGACATTCTAACTGAGGAGGCGAAGGTTAAAATCTTCATGTCGACTAAATAAAATAGGCTTAAATAACAGCATAAAGAAACAAATTTGGGTCCCTAAGAGACCTCATGATGCATATGATATGAATGTAAAAGTAAAATCTTTATGGGGAAATATTGTCAGAAAGGAAAAGAAATCAGAGACCGAAAGTCCGCAGGAGTATAATGCATTCCGTAAGGAACACTCGCTTGGGAGACAGAGACTCTGGGGGATAAAGGATTTATGCGTAGGCCAGGCTATGACTTAAAACTACTGGGGGACTAGAGGAATTCCATACAAAATGGAAAGACTCAGTCGGGGAAACAACAACATCTGCAGGGGATACGAGTAAGTCATGATAAAACTGAAATACCTTAATCATGCAGGGGAAGCAATTTCACTAAGGAAACATGCACTCAACTAAACTGGGGAAGAAATAAACTTCAACACAGGAGGAGCAAAAATCTATTATCTACTACCTACTACTAGGTGAGGAGATAATAAAGATCTGACAGAGAGGACATCCATCATCGATTAGGATGAACATATCTAGGATGACTCGCTGAGAAAAGCCAGGAGGGAGTATTTATTACCGGTTACTGGGTAAGAATAGCCTTGTTGGGGAAAACGCAGAAAATAGGATTTACAACTACCAGTTACTGGGTAAAAGACCAAAGGTGAGAGTATTTGTCATCAGTTAGGATGAACATATCAAGGATAGACTAAACAGGGAAGAAAACCCGTCATCGGTTAAGATGAACATATCAAGGATAGACTTGCCTGGGACTGTCAAGGAGGATACCCGTCATCAGTTAAGATGAACATATCAAGGATAAACCAACTAAACAAAAAGTATGAATTACATCTATCGAATACTGGATAGAAGACCATCAAAGAGAAAATCCGTCACCAGTTAGGATGAACATATCAAGGATAGACTCTGCGAGGGGAGGAAATAGGAATTACATCTATCAGTTACTAGATAGAATACCATCGAAGAGAAAATCCGTCATCGGTTAGGATGAACATATCAAGGATTAACTCTCTGGGGAACACAATAGGAATTACAACTATCTTTTTACTGGGTAGAACCCTAAGGATGAGAATATTCGTCATCGGTTAGGATAAATATATCAAGGATAGACTCAGGCAGGGGAAAGAAAGATACCCGTCATCGGTTAGGATGAACATATCAAGGATATATTTCCTGGGGAATCAAAAACAAATAAATCCACCGGGGATTCCACTGCTGGGAAAATTGGGATACTTTTGCCGGGTATTGGGCAAAAAGTAACAAACTGCAAACTAAGAAGAATATTACCAGTTACCGGGTAATAGGCTCTTAGGAGACTCAAATCATCTATCTAGGTAAGAGCTAGAAAGAAACAGTCAATCAAGACTCAACCCATTGAGGACATAACTCAAGGGGGGTGATTCCATCCAAATAAACAACCGGAAAGGAAACTGAAGTAATAACCATCCACGAGGAAACAACTCAGTGGGGAAGAGGAGAAAGGTTAAAGTCTTTCTACCTAAAGGGCTGGCACTCTACAATTGAGGGAGGACAGACACCAAACTTGTATAGGGATAAAGTACCGCCATATAGAGAATGAGAATCTCAAATCGACAAATCAATCAAATATGATGGTGCCAATATGCAAATTATGAAATTATATGATTGTATATGTATATATATGTATATGATGATTATGCTGACAAAACGATCACGAAGGATACAAAGGTGTCGCAAAGAATTTGAATCATCGGTACAATCCTTGGTCAATCCACAAAAAGAGAGAGACAACTGCTGGAGAACAGAGAAATAAACAAACCAAAGGCTCAAATATAGCCGAGTGGGGAGATCTGCTGAGGAGAGGAGAAGTTATCGAGTCTGCAAGGAATTTTAGGTCAACACCATATCAAATGGGAGACAACCGTACAGAAGATAAACACAAAGCAGCTGCTCAGAAACCAGGAGGGAACTCTGACTGGGAACGAGTCGGATGGAAAATGGTGGGGAAACCAATCCAATCTACTAGGGAAAACATCTTACCCTACTAAAGATCAACCCTGCTGAAGAAATGTGATCTCCGTTGGGGAACACAGAAACACTGTCGGGAAATAACACGCCGCAAGGTACTGAATCAACCAACTTAGTTGGGGAAAAGAATCGGAATTCTGCTAGGGAACAACCACTTTGCAGGGAACCAGATCAACACAAACAACTAGGGATACCTGAAGGGTTAACTTCTTGGGGAACCTTTGATGCTTAACACTTAAGGACTTTCTGCTCTTTGAAGTGCCGTTGATACTTATTTTTAATTGCTTTAAAAATTTCTTGTTTTTATATGTTTTAAGAAAAAAGATTTTGATTAAAAATTTTAAATTTCCAAAATGATCATAATAAAATTTAAACTATTGGCTGAAGTAAATAAGAGTAGAAACAATCAAACAAAAACTCAACTTTATTTAATGGGATGGTAGTCTGTAAGTGACTAGACTCCATAGATTTTTACAAAGTTCAAACTGGTAATTTACATGGAAAAGGGTTACATCGAATACAAATGATCATTAATCCTTCTACCAACCCTTGATATCCACTGTGCTCTTGACCGTTACTGGGATTATGAATCGACGTTAACCCTTGTGCTCAACGTTCTCCAAAATTTAAAGATCAGCGGAATGCAGTTACTTGACATAATCCCTAATTTTTGCATAAATTTCCCCAAGGTAGGGTACTCAACTTATCAGGAAATATTTTTTATTTTATGTCTCTAATTTACCCTGGATCACCCTTTCAAGTTTTTAATCCACCGAGACGCTCTTTTTTGCCTAAGCCGCCCTTTCGGGTTTTCAACTTAGCGAGTTCTTCTTTGCCATTGCATGTCCATTGGAATAAGTACCAAAGGAACCTTCATGCACTTCGGTCATCAACAAGTCTGCTTCGTGTCTATCCACGCATATGAGCAAAACCATGTCAAAGTTTCTCCTGTTCAGTATATCACCATTCAAGTAGAAATTATCGGCTAATCTTCCCAAAGTCTTCTTATCTTTCAATGATGCCTTAGACGGGTAAATCTGACTTTGGAGGAAACACTTGATGTCGTAATACCACGAATTCTCGTCTTTGATGTCTTTAACAACGAACATATGAGTTGGCCTATCAAGATGCATCACAAGCAGGTTGGGAACTTCATTCCAATACTTCACCACAATTATTGACGGTAATGTTTCAAGAGCATCTGCCATCCGATTTTCATCTCGAGGGATATGATGAAACTCAACCTTTGTAAAGATAGTTGAAATCCTCCTTGCATAATCTCTATATGGTATTAAACCGGGTTGATTTGTCTCCCCTTCACCTTTGGTATGATTCACAACCAAAGTTGAGTCTCCAAAGACATCCAAATACTTGATTCTGAGATTTATGGCCTCTTCGAGCCCCATAATGCAAGCTTCATATTCTACCATGTTGTTTGTACACTTGAAAGTCAACCTAGCTGTAAATGGTAGATACGCGCCTTGAGGAGTAATGATCATTGCCCCAATGCCATTTCCATATTGATTAACAACTCCATCAAATACCATGCCCCAACGGGAACCAGAATCTGGCCCTTTTTCAAGCAATGGTTCATCACAAGATTTCATTTTCAAGTAAAAAATCTCTTCATCAGGAAAATCATACTGCACTGATTGGTAATCTTCAATTGGTTGGTGAGCCAAATGGCCAGCCAAGATACTACCTTTGATTGCTTTCTGAGATCGGTATTCAATATCATACTCTGATAGCAACATCTACCAATGGGCAATCCTCCCAGTTAAAGCAGGCTTCTCAAATATATACTTGATTGGACCCATTGTGGATATCAACCAAGTGGTATGATTCAACATATATTGACGTAGACGCTTAGCATCCCAAGCTAATGCGCAACAAGTCTTCTCGAGCATCAAATACCGAGTCTCACAGTCGGTGAACTTCTTACTGAGTTAGTGAATTGCAAATTCTTTCTTTCCAGTCTCATCTTGCTGACCAAGAACACAACCCATACTATCTTCAAGCACAGTCAAATACATGATCAACGGTCTTCCTTTAACAAGTGGAGACAAAATTGGAGGTTCAAGCAAATATTCCTTGATATTATAAAAAGCTTTCGGGCAGTCTTCAGTCCAATCACATGACTAATGTTTCTGAAGAAGCTTGAATATAGGTGCATATGTGGCAGTCATGTGGGAAAATGAATCTGGAGATATAATTCAAGCGGCCGAGAAAACCTCTGACTTGCTTCTCAGTTTTGGGCGCAGGCATCTCTTGTATTGCTTTGACCTTGGCAGGATTAACTTCAATACCTTTCTCACTGACAATAAAGCCCAACAACTTACCAGAACGAACACCAAAAGTACACTTTATAGGATTCAAACAAAGTTTATACTTCCCTAAATGCTGGAATAACTTCAACAAATGCTCAACATGTTCCTCTTCATCAATCAATTTAGCAATCATGTCATCAACATAAACCTTAATCTCTTTATGCATCATATCATAAAAAAGAGTAGTCATTGCTCTCTGGTATGTTGCACCAGCATTCTTTAGACCGAAAGGCATCAGTCTATAACAAAATGTTCCCCAAGGTGTAATGAATGTGGTCTTCTCCATATCTTCGGGTGCCATCTTGAACTGATTATATCTGGAAAATCCATCCATAAACGAAAAGACTTTGAACTTGGCAGTATTGTCTACCAACATATCAATGTGTGGCAGATGAAAATCATCTTTCGGACTGGCTTTATTCAAATCTCGATAATCAACACACACGCGGACTTTTCCATCTTTCTTTAGCACATACACAATATTGGCCACCCATTGCGATACTCAGTAGTTACAAGAAAACCGACATCGATATGCTTTTGCACTTCTTCTTTGATCTTCACAGCTATATCAGGATGCAGTCTTCTCAACTTCTGCTTGACTGGCGGGCACTCTGGCTTCAACGATAATTTATGCTCCACAATCTCAGAATCCAAACCAGACATGTCTTGATAGGACCAAGCAAACACATATGAATAATCTCAGAGAAGATCAATCAACCCCTTCTTGACATCTGGACACATACAAGACCCAATCTTCACTTCCTTCACATTATCCTTGGAACCCAAGTTGACTAGCTCAATTTGTTCTTCGAACGGCTGAATGGTATTTTCATCTTGCTCAAGAAGACGAGATAATTCATCACTCACTTCTACATCACTTTACTCCTTGGCCTCAAACACAGGGAATTCAAAATTTGGAGAAGGAGAAGGATCATTGTATTCAATGGGGTTAGGAACCAGCCTGCATAATGATTTGATATTTTGACTTTAGAGAAGTGAATTTGTGACCAAATATTATACAGAGGGACAATTATATTGTTTATTTATATTTTTTGTGATTACCATTTTCAGAATAAAGCAAAAAGTAAAAACAAAACATCATAGATGTGGATGAATAAAATTAATTTTATTAATGATCAATTTGGAAATGCCCAAACAATGTTCACTTCTCCCTTAGGCATAGGAGAAGGATTTTAAAAACATATAAAAGCAATTACTTAGATCGATGCAAAATAACAGGAATATCAACAACAATCCAATTGTTGCAAGCCTTTCCATGCGTCACAAAATTGGTGCAGTCTTCCTCTTCGTCATCTTCTAGCGCAACAACTAAGTGTTGTTCATTTCCATGAATGAACCCTCCGCTACGGAAGCTAAGTTGCCTATCTTCAGACCTTGCAGCTGATGAACCTTTCTGGAACCCCAAACGAGTTATGCCTTTGTTGTCGGAGACCTCAACCATGCGCCCCCACTGATCGACATTGCCTTCTTCCATAATCTTCTTAGCATCTTTCAATGAGGACATAGGTGCCCCAACTCTCTTTTCAACAGAAATAGATAAGGCTTGGAATGGAGTTCCAACCTCATCCTCAACTTCAACGTAAGAGAAATATGACAGGTGGCTAACCAATAACGCCTTTTCCCCGCCAACAATCACAAACTTTCCATTCTTCACAAATTTGAGCTTCTGGTGTAATGTGGAAGTAACAACTCCTGCCTCATGAATCCATGGCCTTCCTAACAAGCAACTGTAGGCCGGATGGATATCCATTACTTGAAAAGTAATTTGGTAGTCAGTCAG